>NC_134576.1:111392510-111692510 GCF_050947875.1 Dermacentor variabilis
GCCACTATCACAGTGACTTCTCAATCAGTCCATGTACATTTGGGTGCCGTCCTTGATAGCTGCGGCGGTTCCCAGGTGGTTTCCTGCAGTTGTGTCTAGGGGGCGTTAGGTGTACGCACCGAGCTCATGCTTTCACGTGCGTACAGGTCCTCGAAGAGGCAGCGAAAGAGAACAAACGCTGGACGCTTGCTTTCCCACTTCAGACAGCTCGTATCGCGATTTGCGTCATTGCGCGTTTTTGTACATGTAGCAGTGTATGTACAACGTTTTATATATACACTGATATTGTTGCACAAAGTCGCGCAGTGTTTTCTGTGAATTAGCGTGGAAGACGGTAGAAGCGCGAATGTGGAGATAGCACACGAGATGAGTGCCGTCTTGACGAGTGATGCTTGTTACGAACAACACATCGAAGTACGACACTCTCTGCGTGCGCGTACCATTGAGCTGCGTGAAAAATATAACAAAGCCCTTGCGCCTGGCAATCCAAGAAAGAATCCCGGCCACGGCGGCAGCATTTCGATGGGGGCGAAATGCGAAAACACCCGTGTACTTAGATTTAGATCCCCAGGTGGTCGAAATTTCCGGAGTTCTCCACTACGGCGGGCCTCATAATCAGAAAGTGGTTTTGGCACGTAAAACCCCATAATTTTTTTTTTAATCCAAGAAAGAGATAGGCGGTTACGTGTGAAATCATCATGCAGGTTTTCTGCGTGAAATGCTTTTACAATTTCACGAGCTCTCTCTCTCTCTCTTTTTGTCTGTGTGCTTGACGATAATCTTGATTGGATCGAAGAAAGGCTTACAACCACATGATTCACAATGTGTTGAGAGACGGGAGGTAGGCGTTTCCTTTAACGTATTATTGCGCTGATGTAAGCGCGCCTTCACACAGTTTCCAGTCTGTCCAATATAGGCGTTTCTGCAAGGGAGTAGAATTTGGTAAAAAGACGTACGCCAGCGGCCGAACAACAAAAGGACTTCAATTATTTACAGAGGAACCTGCAGTAGTTGTCCCTACAGCTGTCCTCTCAGTCGCGCCGCAACCGTTTACAAACTTTGGCTTGGCAAGGAAGAAACAAAGATCACGTTACAAACTTTGAGTGAGTGAGTGAGTGAGTGAGTGAGTGAGTGAGTGAGTGAGTGAGTGAGTGAGTGAGTGAGTGAGTGAGTGAGTGAGTGAGTGAGTGAGTGAGTGAGTGAGTGAGTGAGTGAGTGAGTGAGTGAGTGAGTGAGTGAGTGAGTGAGTGAGTGAGTGAGTGAGCGAGCGAGCGAGCGAGCGAGCGAGTGAGTGAAGACGTTATTTGAAAACAAGGTATTGACTGGTGACCTTGTTGTTAGGCAGCCAGGAGCCCTTGGGCCCGGGCGGCTTTATTCAGCTCTCTTGATGATCTTGGTCTGCAGGTCAGGGTCGGAGCGTAGCAACTGGGCCTCCCGCTGCTCAATATTACTTATTGCATGATTACTTAGAAAATTTCCTTGAAGAGATGTGATAGCACGTGGGTATACGGTATGACTGCAACCTTGCGGCTGTTTTTATTTTCGCGAAACACGTCGGTTCTGCTCGGAGGACGGAATTCTATCTATTCAATATGTCTTTCGGACACCGACGCCAGCACAAGCCCAGGATAACCTGCGTCTTTGAGACGACCAAGCTGCTCCTGAATGCTGTCGGAAACTCTGCGGGAACAACACTTCGGGAGGGTGGAAGCTTGAGAAATGTAGCATTATTTGCCATCTTGTAATTGCTGGACGAATGACTTAAAGGGATACTAAAGAAATCTTTTGCCGCCAAAATGTTTAGCACAAATGAAAAGCACGGTGTGCGCTTGTCCGTGTTTTCTATATTGTCCCGGTTCTTTTGCCCCATTCTTCTTTGAGTATGAATGCGTGGGTGCTGGAAGTGGTTGACACAACCTTCTTTTCAGTCTGAAATTAGCCGAACATAATAAATTTAGCGCATTTTTCGCGAAATACCGCCTCTAGCGGCCGCACCGTCAACTAGAGGAACTGACGTGTCTGTGACGTTATCCGTGCCGGATGCCGGCGTGCCGGCCATCGCCCGCGTCTGCCCACCCGGATGGACGGCGCCAGACGGCAGCGAACGACGTCTGGACTGCGCAGTTGCTTGCGGCCGCATACTTGTTTCCGCAAACGGAGCTTCAAGTCTTCAAAATCACCGTTTGTGTTGTGTGCTGCTTTGTAATGCGATCAGTGCAGTACCTGGTACAACGCAGTTGAACGCATCTGGGTCGTTGCGCGCAAGGATCTGAGAAAAGTATCGTCGGGCGAGACAAGTCGTGCCATACCTTTCCGTCAGAGCCGAAGCTTCGAATGATATGGATTGGCGCTGCGCGCCCATCGCAGCCAACATGGGTACCACCAAAGCGTGACTTGCTGTGCTCCGAACACTTCGAGGAAAGTGTCTATTTGCAGAGCCGCGGCGAAAGGGTGCTGTGACACCGTAGTGTCGTAGTCGTTCGATACTTTTCATCTGGCAAGATAGATGAGGGAGTACGACCATCTGGTCGTGGTACTTCCGCGAAACCCTATAGCTTCATATAGCGTCCGCTGTGGTCGCACCACAGCGCAGGAAGGAAGGAAGGAAGGAAGGAAGGGGAAGAAAGAAAGAAAGAAAGAAAGAAAGAAAGAAAGAAAGAAAGAAAGAAAGAAAGAAAGAAAGAAAGAAAGAAAGAAAGAAAGAAAGAAAGAAAGAAATAATTATGTCCCGATTCTACTGTGAGCTGTGCAGTGCGTTACCTTTACAACGAAATGACCTGTATAGCGAATGGTTTTGTTGGCCCAGACTCTTCGGTGTAAATGCGTTTGACTGCATAGAACTGTACAACTCTATGGCAGTAATAAAATTAAATTTCTCCTAGTCTAACTAATCTAAAAAGTTCCTTATGCTTACTATCTTAGAGTTTGAGTAGAGAGGCATTGTCAGGTGCTTAACCCTTTCGAAGTGGAAGCATCAGCCATTTCCTTGCGAATGCGGAACAGCAGCAAAACATACTCGTGCAAGCATCTCAAGTACTATATATTGGAATAGGCGCTTTAGAAAGGGGCGACCTTAATTTTCGTGCAGTGCAGTTAGCCTAAAGTGTCGTTTCTGCCTACGCACTGCTAATGCACCGATTAACGTGCGCCGGCTGCATTTCTCTTGCTTTAGTGCATCTCTGCCTCTCACAATTAACGCACGAAAGACGTAAACATGGACGAGATGCCCAGAAATCACCATTCTAACGATGCGACGGCCGTCCAAGTTTTCGGCAACTGCGCACTGTGGAGAAGTAACATTCGAGGGCTTATATAAACCGTCTATATTAGGGACTGCGCATGCAACCGGATGAAAGGCTCACAGGGCCTGGGGAACGATCCTTGCCGAGGCGAATTCTGTGCACGAAAACTGTTTGTTCCCGCTGAGGCTTTAATGGGATGCGAACTTTCATTTCGCGGTCGTTCGGGAAAACGAAAAGAAAGACATACCTCCGTACAGCAATAAGCGGAAGTGCATATTGTGAATCAGAAATCAAAGAGGTAACGGAAAAATGTTCGATAACAACGACAGAATAGCGGAACAGCGTAATGACAAAAAAAATAATTGCACGCCACACGCATACACGCACTCGCACAGAAAAACAAAATTAGACAAAGAAATAGAATGTAAAACCCGTCACGCAGGTTCTAAGGCCCTTCGTGCTCCCATGATTGCAGGCTCGGGCAGAAGCAGTCAGCACGTGGTCAGTGGACGCACAACTACAAATGGGGCGAAAGGACGAGGAAAGAAACCAAAAAAAGAGCTTTCCTCTCGGATCTCCTCCTTTGGGAGGAATCTCCTGACAGAGACGGGCCGCTCTAGCATCCGCGATAATCTCGGCACTTTCGCCCGGCGATCAAGGACCACCAATGCGATTGGCCGCCCCGTCGATGGCTTCACTCGCGCGACGTGGGGCAATCGGAGCGACGAGGCAGAGAAGGAGGTTACGCGTAATCCCCCGAAGATGGTGACCGAGGCGTTAAAGTTATGCAGCTGCGACGAGCCTTTCTACTCGTGGAGCGCGCTTTCATTCTCTTACACCGGCAAGGTTTGAACGAGAAAAGGTGCGAATGACGACAGGAAATAAAGAAAACGAAACGAAAGTAGCAGGTGAAGACGTCGAGCTTTACGGTTCTTCCTTTATCTATCTCTCTTTTTATGTTGCGAAGTCGAGAAGCTATGTCAAAGAGCGGCTCTGTCCGAGAACAAGGAGGGGCTCTCAAGGTACTGCGTAAGAGCCTTGAACGATCCTTAACGGCCGCGCCTGTAGCGCTTACGGCAGCAATGCAACTATGCTCCCGGTGAGGCAAAGAAACGTTCGGTTCTAGAATCTTGTTTTGCAACGGCGAGTTGCGTAATCTCTTTTTATCGCGTGAGCAGCGTTTCTTTCTTTTTTCAGCATTTCCTTTTTTTTCTCAGCTGCACATCTTTTTATGCGAACATGCGGTCATATATTGATATCGAGAGTGCTTCGCTTTTGTCCAATGTGTTCTTATGTTTGAGATAAGGAGGAAAGGGGGGGTCTGCGCGTTCTTGATTGCTTGCGCAAGAACTTCTATAATCTAATTCGCGATGATGTTTTCTGCAATTTAATCGCATGAAAAGCACCTGCATAATAAAAACCACATACGTCACCGTGTAGCATTCAAAATCATTATTCAACGGGGACAAATGCGCTGCATAAGATAAGAAAAACTAACAGGGCTACATGCTTATGTGAAGAGGCTGAAGAAGACATAGAACACCTTCTTCTGAACTAAAAATCACGATGCTCCCCGCAAGAGCCTCTCGAAAATACTATATGGTTTGGATAGACGGCCGCTATCCTTACGAAACGTTTTAGGTCCGTGGCCAACAGAAAAACTTCAAACCATCACTGCGCACGCCTTAGTGCAATTTTTGGAGGAATAAAAATATAACAAAAATACTAAGTCAAAAAGGGGTTAGTGCTCGCATCGTTATTATTAGCAGGCACCCTTAATTACACGTTCGTTATGTCTTCGTGCTCATGTAGCATTTGTATTTGTTGCATTTAGAGTGCGGCATTCAAGTGCCCAACACCTTCTGTGTGAACATCTTGGTTTTGCGAACATTTATGCTGCGTGAACTCATCTGTTGCGTGTGAACATTTCGGTTTTGTGAGTATTTATGCTAGGTGGACGCTTCTGTTGCGTGAACATTTATCTATATTGCACTATTGAGACTTAGTACATGAATGTTCGTTCATGTGTTTATTAATCCAGTTTGGTGATTGTTGATAATTTTTCGACGAGAACTATCATGTAAGACAAGGGGAGCAGCCGGCCCCACAAATAGGCAACAATCTCTTCCTTAAATTATTTAATAAAAGAAACACAGATGCATATTCTCTAGACTTATGTTCCCGAACATAGTATTTGTTTCTGCATAAAAAGTCGACGCAGCTTTTGCTGTGCCAACTTGTAAGGCTAATGCATGTCTACCGTGTCTTGTGAAAGTTCTGAGCAATTAGCGTAATCATTTAAATAAGTAGAATAGTGATGGCTCAATTGCTGCCCACTTCTCAACACTCTTGCGCAGTTCCGCAATCTACAGTAGGCAACGTCTTGATATTGAAAACCGTACAGGGAGCGACAAATCAAGGCTGTCTCTTGATAAAACACCATCATGGGTTATTATTTTTCTTTGTTGCACTGCAATGCTCTTGCACCCTGATAACTTGCCCTAGTGTATTCCCAAGTTAAGCACAGGCCACTTCTAAATTGTGCGCAAAACAAAATACACTATACTGATGGGCGACTTCAATGCCAGGGTAGGCAAGAAGCAGGCTGGAGACAAGTCAGTGGGGGAATATGGCATAGGCTCTAGGAATAGCAGAGGAGAATTATTAGTAGAGTTTGCAGAACAGAATAATATGCGGATAATGAACACCTTTTTCCGCAAGCGGGTTAGTCGAAAGTGGACGTGGAGGAGCCCGAACGGCGAGACTAGAAATGAAATCGACTTCATACTCTGCGCTAACCCTGGCATCATACAAGATGTAGACGTACTCGGCAAGGTACGCTGCAGTGACCATAGGATGGTAAGAACTCGAATTAGCCTAGACTTGAGGAGGGAACGGAAGAAACTGGTACACAAGAAGCCAATCAATGAATTAGCGGTAAGAGGGAAACTAGAGGAATTCCGGATCAAGCTACAGAACAGGTATTCGGCTTTAACTCAGGAAGAGGACCTTAGTGTTGAAGCAATGAACGACTATCTCATGGGAACCATTAAGGAGTGCGCAATAGAAGTCGGTGGTAACTCCGTTAGACAGGAAACCAGTAAGCTATCGCAGGAGACGAAAGATCTGATCAAGAAACGCCAATGTATGAAAGCCTCTAACCCTACAGCTAGAATAGAACTGGCAGAACTTTCTAAGTTAATCAACAAGCGTAAGACAGCGGACATCAGGAACTATAATATGGATAGAATCGAACAGGCTCTCAGGAACGGAGGAAGCCTAAAAACAGTGAAGAAGAAACTAGGAATAGGCAAGAATCAGATGTGTGCGTTAAGAGACAAAGCCGGCAATATCGTTACTAATATGGATGAGATAGTTCAAGTGGCTGAGGAGTTCTATAGAGATTTATACAGTACCAGTGGCACCCACGACGATAGTGGAAGAGAGAATAGCCTAGAGGAATTCGAAATCCCACAGGTAACGCCAGAAGAAGTAAAGAAAGTCTTAGGAGCTACGCAAAGGGGGAAGGCAGCCGGGGAGGATCAGGTAACAGCAGATTTGTTGAAGGATGGTGGTCAGATTGTTCTAGAGAAACTGGCCACCCTGTATACGCAATGCCTCATAACCTCGAGCGTACCGGAATCTTGGAAGAACGCTAACATAATCCTAATCCATAAGAAAGGGGACGCCAAAGACTTGAAAAATTATAGACCGATCAGCTTACTGTCCGTTGCCTACAAAGTATTTACTAAGGTAATCGCAAATAGAATCAGGAACACCTTAGACTTCTGTCAACCAAAGGACCAGGCAGGATTCCGTAAAGGCTACTCAACAATAGACCATATTCACACTATCAATCAAGTGATAGAGAAATGTGCAGAATATAACCAACCGTTATATATAGCTTTCATTGATTACGAGAAAGCGTTTGATTCAGTCGAAACCTCAGCAGTCATGGAGGCATTACGGAATCAGGGTGTAGATGAGCCATATGTAAAGATACTGGAAGATATCTATAGCGGCTCCACAGCCACCGTAGTCCTCCACAAAGAAAGCAACAAAATCCCTATAAAGAAAGGCGTCAGACAGGGAGATACGATATCTCCAATGCTATTCACAGCATGTTTACAGGAGGTATTCAGAGGCCTGGAGTGGGAAGAATTGAGGATAAAAGTTGATGGAGAATACCTTAGCAACTTGCGATTCGCTGATGATATTGCCTTGCTTAGTAACTCAGGAGACCAATTGCAATGCATGCTCACTGACCTGGAGAGGCAAAGCAGAAGGGTGGGTCTGAAAATTAATCTGCAGAAAACTAAAGTAATGTTTAACAGGCTCGGAAGAGAACAGCAGTTTACGATAGGTAGCAAAGCACTGGAAGGGGTAAGGGACTACATCTACTTAGGGCAGGTAGTGACCACGGATCCGGATCATGAGACTGAAATAACCAGAAGAATAAGAATGGGCTGGGGTGCGTTTGGCAGGCATTCTCAAATCATGAACAGCAGGTTGCCACTATCCCTCAAAAGGAAAGTGTATAACAGCTGTGTGTTACCAGTACTCACATATGGGGCAGAAACCTGGAGACTTACGAAAAGGGTTCTGCTGAAATTGAGGACGACGCAACGAGCTATGGAAAGAAGAATGATGGGTGTGACGTTAAGGGATAAGAAAAGAGCAGATTGGGTGAGGCAACAAACTCGGGTAAACGACATCTTAGTTGAAATCAAGAAAAAGAAATGGGCATGGGCCGGACATGTAATGAGGAGGGAAGATAACCGATGGTCACTAAGGGTTACGGACTGGATTCCAAGGGAAGGGATGCGTAGCAGGGGGCGGCAGAAAGTTAGGTGGGCGGATGACATTAAGACGTTTGCAGGGACAACATGGCCACAATTAGTACATGACCGGGGTAGTTGGAAAAGTATGGGAGAGGCCTTTGCCCTGCAGTGGGCGTAACTAGGCTGATGATGATGATGAGGTATAAGGGCTATAATCGCGATATTTCTATGCATACACACGCCGCTCGAAGGGTAGATTTTCCATAAACATGAGCAGCATTTCAATAACAAAAGACAATATAGGAGATGATGAGACTTCGTCAACATGCACATAACTGGATTTATGCACTGGTCGTTCGTGGCCGAGGTTTCAAATATTCCGGATATATACCGACGATACCAGAAACGCGTAGATATGCCTACTAACCTATAACGCTGCCTCACTGGTTCTTTGAGGCATCAGGAAGTCTCGTTGGTTTTACTTCTTTTTGTTGACTATAACGCCACCAGATCTCGTTATTCTTTTTTTTCTGTTCAGTAGCTTGCTTTTTTCTGTTTTAATATGCAAAATATACCGCGCTCCTATGTGTAGCTAACGTGTTGATTAGGCTCAAATTCAAAAAAAGAAGAACGCTCATGTAGTTAGATTAACATGCACGTTAACCTACTGGAGCTGGTCCAAATAAAGCTGGAATCCTCATCTAAGACGTGCCTCATAATCAGCTCCTGGTATCGGGACATAAAACCCATTATTATTATTTATTTACCTTCCTGACGTCTCTTCAATGCAGCCGAAATCTGGCATGGGTATCAAGTTGGTAACTGTTGATAAGCTACGAAGTGAGGAAGTTCTGATGCAATAAGTTTTATTACCATTCTCTTGGAAACGAAATAGGGACAGGTGTAATTAAGCTTGTTCTTATTGCCATTCCGTTCTGAATATTTTAATAAATTTATGCATAGTATTCATATATTATACAAATAATAATTATTCACCCCCTCCCCCATAGGAATGCGGTCGCATGGGGGCCACGGAGCGGCGGGCGCGGTTCCTTGCACTAACTCCAGGTGGCGCTCGCCTCCGCCGCATCGCGGCCCACGAAAGAGGCCGTGGTTACAACACAAAGCACGCCTTCGTGCGTAGCGTTAGCGGCAAGCGTTTCCCTTTAAACATTGCGGTTACATACGCTCCAATTGCCGGGAAGCGTGAGAAGCAGTCAGTGATTTTCGAAGCGTCCTCCAATTTTTTTTTTTTTTCTTCGCTCTCGTCTAAAGTCGCCGACAACTTTCTGTGGCAATGAAGGGAAAGCTACGGAGGCAGAGCGCGCGCAAGTGATAGCGCTTCCGAAAAGAGTCCCGTGTTTTCATCCGAGTTAGTTTAAGCTTGGGGAGCGAAAACGTAAACACTTTATTAGCAACAGCTAAATAAGATGAAACGTACGTACCACGGAATGTAAGCGTTCACTTATTTTGCGGCTTTTCCCTTCCGCGTCTGGGCAGACGCGAAGCCGTCGCATGCGGAGCTGCGTCGACTCGGCGTCCGTTCCGAGCAACCAAAAGCACTGTCAAATGCTCGCGGACTACTTGGCGTCGCAACACATGTACAGCAGCCACGTGCCCGTAGCTTTTTTTTTCATTGTCCCAGAAAGTTGTCCGCTAGTATAGTTCGCATTCGAGTTGAGACGCCTGAAACATGGGTGGCGGTACTCTTCGTCGTGCCAGCTTTCCAACGCGCCTTGCGCGACGCTAAACATTGCTCTTACTTCCAGTGCTTCGCCTTCGGGCGAAACTAGCAATTTTTTGTTTGACTTTCTTTTAATTTGACATATTATTTCTACATTTCTATTTCTATATTTCTACATTTCCGTTTTAGATTTCTACATTTCTATTTCTACATTTATATTTATATTTCCTACACCACCCACACCCCGAAAAGAAACGCACTTTCCTTTATATCTTTATTGCCTTTGTTGCTTGTTCGCTTCGCGTGGCTGTAAATGAAACAAATGGAGCTCGTGGGTTAATTTGGGTCTCAGTCTCAGGAATCGACAACAGGGCGTGATAGTAAGAAAGGGCCTACAACATATAGTAAAGAATATTGGGTTATTAAAGCTACATTCTTGTGTTTCTTAAGTAATGAAGAGGGAGTCATAATTTGTTATCTTGGAGCCGTAATTTCAGCCCGTTTCTTTTGACGCCCTTGTTACTTTTCCGATGCAATAGATGTCTAGAATTTTTTTTTAAATCGTAAGTAGCAAGAACGCTTTTTCTTTTTCATTTTTTTTTTGTTTGAGCAGGTCGCCTCAAGGCTTGCGGGGGGAAGAGGTAAAGCATAGCCGCGCTATTAGATTCACACCAGGAGAGTCTAAACCAGCCTGCCAAATGCAAGAAAGGAGTATGTGATTGTGTTCAGACGTGTCTCTAGTCCGCCTTGCATGCTGACTTTTGGCTTGGCGGGCATGAAGACGCGTGGTACTTGAAGTAGCCGGATAAGTTCGCAGCAGGTGTGATGTGGCCGCGGGCTCATATCCTGAGTGACAGAGGGGGACAGCTAATCGTTCTGCTGTCACTCATCACTAATCGCCGACTAATTGATTCCACGGGCACTGAAACGTCGCTTCCACATCTTGCATGACGTGAAGTGTTTGGACGACACATAAAAACGAAGCCTGCCTACCATGACCTCATCTTTTCTGGTCAGACAAGGAGGGATCGTCACAAAGCTCAGGAAAAAAAAAAGTAAGGCGTGTGTTTGAATACAGAGCTGTTCTCCTTTTAACATTGAATACGCAGCACTTGAGGCGTGCCGGCAATATACATATATCTTGCTTTATTTGCAGCATAAAGTTTGTAAACAGGGATAAGGTGCCCCAGAAAGGCTGGCCAACGTTTCCATAGGAGGACCTATCTTCGTCAAAGGCGGCCTCGTCATCCTCGGCATATACATGGCCCGCGCATCACCCCTCAAAAACATTCAAAATTTAAGCAGTCCAGAAAAAAAAGGTAAATCGATAATTTGACGCTCGCAATGCGCCACGACTCTGAAAAACAAACCGAAAGCCCACAGCAAGTAAACGAGGCCTGCAGCATTCCTCGCAGAATCCGCGACCGATTCCTGTTTGTCGCATTTCCCGACAGACTGAAGCTACATGACAAATTTGTTAGGTAACGACACTACACGAGGCGGCATTAGGCCCCTTCGCCGAACACGAGAAGGCTCTTTGGTTCAGCGATGACTGCTTTCATTTCACTAGCGCTGCGCCTACTGTGCGTTTCTCACTGCATTCTTTACAACCAACTGTAGGACTACGCACGTTCAAATATACATTGCGCGTTGCTGTGAAAACACACACTGTGCACAATATTCAGCTTGCTATTGCAGCTAGGGAAGCCTTAATGAATGTTTGTGTAATGCAGGACAACTTCTGTAGGCTGCATCGTGATGTGTAAGACTACAAAAAAAAAAGTAAAGAAAGGAAAAGCTGAAATGCATTTAGGAGTGCTGAATTAAACTCGAGCCTGTTATACCGAACCTGCTCTTGCATACCTTATCCTGTATGTGTTCTGTTCAAGTGCCTTCGTGGCGAATATTTTTCATTTCTGATTTATTGTCACGTTCTTTCTTTTTAATATTTTGTACCCGCTATTCGTCATTAAACGAAGCGTTATGTCCAAGAGCTTCTAATACATAAAAAAACGGAGAAAACGTTTTCTTCGGCATTTGTGGCTTATATATTGATTACCTTCGTTGCATTTCAATAAAAAATAAGATAAAGAATTTGTCCATGGTTTGCAGCAGCTCTGTTTTATTGATGCGATCATTCATTTAGCAGAATTTTTAGGAATTTACCTTTGAAAAGTCGTAGCGCCAAGTTTTCGAGCATGCAACACGAAAATGAAAAGAAGGAACTGCCGCAATTCGGCAGAAATGCACCCGATGAAACGTCTCAAGCCGACAAAAATAATATTTTATTCCGCCATAAATACATACCATTTATTGGCGACTACGGCTTTCACAAAACTATCGCAAACCACGTAGCATTTACAGGAAGGCTGTGAATTTCATATATGTAATTTTGTACCCTTGTGATTCTCGAAGCTGGACAGCCTACCGAACTGAAATATCTGTTCGTGGTGCAGAGTTACCGATTTGTAAACATTGCGCTTCCAGTTCTTTCAGCTTGCAAAATTTACGACAATATGGTTTCTTTTACTTCGAGGCGCTTAATCAAAGTTCTGCTCTTAACAGGCAGGTTTCTTTTTTAAAATGCCGTAGTTTTCATTAACATCACTCGAGCGTGTGTCTAAAAGAGTGTTACTACATTTTACATCTATTTACACAGGGAAATCAAAGTTTGTTCACATATAGCTAATGTCTGGTCCTGAATAAATGGAGTGGGTGTCACCACTACATAGAATGCCCGTAAATCTCCGCGCATGTTTCAATTTATTTCAAGCGAAGAAGCTTGCGTTGCTCGGTTTCTCTCGTATTGCGTTTCGTGTATTTGTTATTCATTTCTCTTCGCTTTAGACGAGCGGTTTCTAGTCGCTTAGAATACACATTCCATGTGCGGCATTACTCATTTGATATCTAATGTAGGGTTCAGGCAATAAAATCGGCCCAAAATCCTTAGATGACTACTGTCATTAGCTGTGGCATTAATAAACACTGCGTAGGAGTGAGCTACGCCTAGATTATAGAGTTCTTAGTGTGAGTGTGGCGTTAATTGTGATGCAACTGTGACGACATGGGGGCTTTTGAAGAACGTATGCAGTCGAATGTATACTGTAGTTCCGCAGGGGTTTAACATCAACCTACCGCTAGGTCGGTCATTGTTGGTTTTTCTACGTTCAAGCGTAAAATAGAGTACAGAATATCATCGCCAGTACAATCTCGAAGGGATAAACACGAGATCACAACACAGAACGACTGCATATACTCTCAACACACACACACGCACACACACATCAATGTTCCATCATGTGTGTATGTGTGTATTTGACCCACGATACACGAGCATTGAAAATGCCTAGTTTGTCGCAGACGAATTAGGTTTGCTATCTGAACTTCTTCCACGACACATGTGGAATCGTGCACGAGCACGCATAGCGGATCATATCTATATATGTATGTGGCAGCCTTTATTAAAACAGTTTCTGTTTCTGTAAAGCGCTCCTCCTGTGTTCACCAGTCGGCCTTTCCTTTTGATATTTTCGTAACGATGAATTCACGCCTGCTCGCCCAGTTCGCTATTCTGTGTAATTTCATCGCCCCCCGTGAGCTATCAATCACGTGTAGCTTACCTTCTAATTGAAGAATAGAGACGTAAGAAAGATTCCCCCCCCCCCCCCAAAAAAAAAGGATATGTAGAGAGGCGTGCTAACATACCTTTCGAATTTCCACCTGTCTTTATGCATCTTTACGAATCGCTCGGGGAAGACAAATGATTCTAGGGAAATTAAAAAAAAAGAGATGAAATAAAGGAAAAGCTGCTTCCATAACACTCTTTCTGTTCTCTTTGCATTAAGCAATTTCCGAGTCAGCGAGTACTTTGGTTGGTAACTGACGAGCACCGGAGCTCGATCTACATCTCCTCTTCCCACCTTTTGCTGCTCTGGCGTAGCCTGGACCACCTCGACCTTGTTCTTCTTCTTTCTCCTTTTATTCCCTTTACCCCTTTCCCCAGCACAGGGTAGCCAGCCGGTACTTACACTGGCTAACCTCCCTGTCTTTCTTCCTCTCTCGACCATTTCTGCAGACAGACGAGTAGGGAGAGTGAGCCTCTCTGGAGAGAAAAACAACGGGCGCGGTACGGGAACCGCGAAGTTTTCGCGCGTCGATTCAAGTGAGGCTTGTGTACACGGTTTCGAGAGTCCCGATGCCCAAGTTCTCTGTTCGGCAATTTATGTGTGAGTTCTCCGCACCCGTGGAAAATGTTCCAAACACACAAATACCTGTAGCGAAAGTCTGTCGAAAGGAGAGAACTCCGTAGATCCTCACTCTTGGGATTTGCTGAAATATTGGTGAACTCAATGATACTGCTTTCTAAAGCTTTCTTGCGCCGTGCGGTTCTTCTTTCAGAACGCAGCCTTGAAATGTAGCCGTTAAAAGCACGTGGAGGTCGCTCGCCAAAGTGCAAGAAAGCTTCCGAGGAATACCCTTCTTTTTTTTTCTCGTCCATACTGTTTGCTTTGTTTGCTCTGGCGCAAGCTTTTCTTTGTATTGGTAATGTCGGTGAGCTGTGAGTTTGCTGAGCGTCTCCGATGGTAACAATAGAACACCCGCGCAATGTGCTACGGCTGGATACGAAGATCAAAGTTATCGATGACATTGAGACTGCTTGCTTTACAAGAACGGTTCTTCTCCTTATTTATTTTTATTTTGACTGTAAACAGCTTAGCCGTTTTTCTGAGAATCATGCTTTCTGCTGCTGCCTCTACACAGCGGCGGTGTGAAAGCAAAAGCTTGGTAGAAAAAGTTTTGCATCGAAGATCGGCGGTACCTATTTGGTAATATCTGCGCCTTTGGGAAAAGCATCTTAAGTAGCCTGGCGTTCAATCTCTGTAAATGGAAATCCTGATCAACAGAACTATATATATATATATATATATATATATATATATATATATATATATATATATATATATATATATATATATATATATATATATATATATATATATGCGCGCACAACGTTTGATCGTTCACCACCTACGGCAAGTTGCTTTTTCACCCACTTTGATTTCCAATAATTTGTAATTTCTTTAATTCAATAAGTAAGTACAAGTAATTTCCCCGATGTTGTCATTGGTGTCATTGTTTGTAGGCTTCTTATGATATCATTAGTAAAAATGGTGCTCCTCGGTTAAGCACTCTTGTTCTCGTTTATCACATAACGAGAGTCTCGAATCCGGCAACATTGCTGCCATCAGATAGCACGTGTGAGTTTATTGACCGGTTGCCTTCACCCAAGAAAATCACGTACTCGTGACGCCTGCGCCACAAAGGATGTTCCACTTCCGCCGCCAAGCTTTGTGAGTGTTGGCGCTGGCTAACACACCCAGGGTTAATTTTAGCACTAAAACACTAGAGAGAGAGAAAATAATGCAGAGAAAGGCAGGGAGGTTAACCAGAGGTAGTTCCGGTTGGCTACCCTGCGCAGGGGGAAGGGTTAAGAGGGATAAAAAGAGAAACAGAGTGGAAGGGGGAGATAGAAAGAAAGGGAGACAAGCACGAACAAAGCGCGTACACTACAGAACGGTAGGGGGCGGCATTCTTAGAGTCTGTCGTGAAGCCCCGTAGACCGCAAGAACGTTAATAGCGCGAATAAGGCCTTCAACGCGGATGTTCTGTCGGAGCATTGGCCTAAAGCTTCTAGTTCTGAAAGTGGACGATTGTGCAGCTTGTCCAGTACCCTGCACATCACTTGTCTCTCAGCACTGTATCGCGGGCAGACACAGATAATGTGTGCGAGCGTCTCGTCGATGTTACATGTGTCGCACGTGGGACTGTCGGCCATTCCTATGAGGAAAGCATAGGCGTTTGTAAACGCAACGCCTAGGCACAGACGGTAAAGCATTCTAGAAAGTGGATGGGAAGGCGGTGCCGCGGTAGCGCAATTGGTTAGAGCGTCGCACGCGTAATGCGAAGACGTGGGATCGTTCCCCACCTGCGGCACGCTTTTTTCATCCACTTTAATTTATATTAAATAATCATTTCTTTAATTAAATTCGTAAATACATGTAATTTCCGATATGTTGTCCTTGGTGTCATTGTTTGTTGGCTCCTCATGATATATATATATATATATATATATATATATATATATATATAGATAATAAGGAGTGAGCAAATTAGTTAAATAATTATAGCATTCACGCATTATTGTTTATTCGTTACTTGGTAAATAAGGAACACATATACGTAATGAAATTTACAGCGAAGCTGTTAAGGCCTAGTTCCCTCAGCATGGTGTCGGTGTGTAGACACCAAATTCCCCATACGTGGTCCGATCCCGAAGACAGTGCAATTGCCAGGTCGGCACGCTGCCTTGCGCTATGTCGGATGATGTGTACAAGGCGAGGCTGGAACGACCTGCTGCGGCCAAGCGACGGCGCGTGGCTTTCGCAATCTTCCAGGCTTAACCAAGCTAAGCCTTCAGCCAATTTTTTTTTAAATATCCAATATTTGTGCTATTCCATCCAACCGACACCGTGGGAAGGCTAGTCTTACGCTCTTGATTGATTTATTCCTCGGAATTTAGTTAAATTGCAGCGCGGAAATAAAATTCAACACATATTTCTTGCACAACGCAAGCTTTTATCTTAAGTACTCTCCGACTAGTAAAAAGTGGAAAACAATACTACGGCTCACAGTCTGAAAGTGACGTAATTTCCCTGGCGCTGCTCTTTGCTGTAGCGAAGTGACACCTGTGTGACGCCACGACAGGCGCTGTACATAATCTGCAGTTGCCGGGAAGCATGAAAAGCAATCGGGGGTATTTGAATGCTATCGCGCTCCACTCTTAAAGTCGAAGCTTAAATGTCCTCCAAATTATTGTGATCGCGGTACTAAATTCTTTCGTTTGGATTCCGATACTTCTTCGCAACTTGTTAATTTTCACGTCACGTTATCCTAATTGATTATCTTTTATTATTTATTTGGAAAAAAACGGTATTGCAAATGAAGTTGCGCGCCGAATTATTCTTCTCGTCGGGCAGGTTTCGATCTAGATCCACTCAGATTACTGCAGCCCACCTCGTTGCCGTAATGCTCATGCGTGTCGTACTCATGCACATTGCGAAGGAAGAGATACGCAAACGTTTGCAACAACGCTGCTTTCACTTGCAGTGAAGTACCATCGGCCAATGCCGCTTGGCTACGACTGTTTTGAGTGTTTATCACTCGCTTCGCCGTCTACCTCGTGAACGCGCGCTTACTGTGCTGATGGCTGGTTGGAGCGACCGCATTCCGACTTGCATGAAGTGCGAAACACTCGTATACATTGAACTTTTGCGGCAGGTTAAAAAAATTCCCGGTCGTCAAAGTTATTGCGAAACCTCGTACTGCTAAATTTTGGTTTTCGGTACTTCAAATGCCACCTAGCGCTGCTGAGCTATATACTTCGAAGCCTATTCGCGTTTTGATTTATGTTCTTTTTTTTTTCATTAAACGATGCTAGTGTCATGACACAGATGCCCCAGCAATGATTTCCTTGCAATCAATAGCTGAACGCTGAAAACGTCGTCCTCCAGTATTCTAAACTGCGCGAACAGAACCGTAATAATTTTCTGGGTAGTACGCAATGAACTTTTAATAATTCTTGCGGACATTACTTTTTTTATGTAGCGTTGCTCGTTTTCTACTTATATCGCAGTTGTTGACGCTCTTCCGTGGGTACGAAATAAACGTTCATATAATACATGGAGTACCCATCACACCGCTTACAGGCTGAGCGCGCACCACCGATGTCTCTCTTTTTAATGCACTGTAGATTTTACGCGCTCGATTGCCGCATAATACGTTGAATCCATTTTAGAGAGCGCACGGTGAAGCTGTTTGTGTGTGTCTGCATCTGTGTGTATTGCATGAGAAAGAACGAGAAAATTGACTCATCTAAAGTCAATTTCATGCGAAACCAACCAAAAAAAAAAAAATACCGGTGGACCAGTAGATTGCAGTGCAACCGCGAGCGAGCCGGCGAGATGGTTCACGTCACGCTCAGCGGCTGCCCGAGGCTACAGATTCCGCTCAACGTCGTCGGCTGATATCAGCGAGCGCAATATTGCGATTCCTTTCTCGCCACATCGAGCGCTATGTGGAGCTTTGCGAGCAGAACGGTGGGCTCGCAAGGGGGACGGTGAACAGTACATTTTAGACGGCTCACTGGTTCAGTATACGGTTTCGTCGCATATCTTTTCTTGCCGTTTCCACGCGAGTTATGCGGTAAAATAAAGTCTACGCTGTCACCGCGATGCAGGTTTCTTCGGTTCCATCGCTTCATCGCCGCCGTTGGAATTTCGAACGTCGTCGGTATCCCCCAGGGGATGCCGGATGGGCCGCAATTTTTTAACCACCGGATGGTATACCTTCCTACTTCATTTGTCATCGTGCTCGTCTCCCCCGTCATGTGATCGGTCGGGGCGTCGCTTACGTCTGTGGGCGCAAGTGCACGCGCATACGCTAAATAGGAATACTCAGAATGGTCGACTGAGGAGCGCAACGATTAGGCGTGCATCGTATATTACCTTGCGTTTCCTTTTTTTTTCGTTTTCTCTCTCACTTTCCTCTGTCCTCGCTCAGGCGAATGATTCGTGTCGGCGCGCCGTCTTGACAAGCATTGGGCACATTTTAAACTTTTCATTGCTAGAATGTTCTTCTGTTTTTTTTTTTTTTCTGTAGTGATAGTGAGGCGAGAGAACGATCAGAGCTACTTAATATACGCAGTTTTCTGTTGTTGTTGCGAAGATAGGTTATCTCGTATCAAAACAGTGAACGATATGGTTCATGACAATTTGCGCTGGGCTGGGGCTTTGCCTGGCGAAATGCTTTCCCACGTAACTTAGATTCGTTTTGATTGATTTGAGGCGCTGAGCCATTGCTTGAATTCATCTCTCAGTGCAAGAACAGTTTGAGTAAATTTTTCAAAGACTGCTTTGTCTCTCGGGACCCCGCGATAAGTATATAGTTCTTCCTGGAGAAAACAAGCGATTGAGAATGAGTGTCTAGCGCACGTGATGGCTGTATACGCTTCTATATATATATATATATATATATATATATATATATATATATATATATATATATATATATATATATATATATATATATATATTCATGTACAATCCAAGAAACACATATACTTGCCGTGGAATGTTCTAGATAATGTTTTTTGTACGCTAGAACTGCCAGATTGAAAGCTTAATACACGCTCATTTCTTCAATTTATACTGAATCAAATATGAAATACATTGTGATTTTGATTATTACGTTACTGGCGACACATTACTCTCGCTCGACAACGTAAATTGGTCCAACAATAACAACAGCTATCTTGCTCCAAGGTTTATCTGGCAAGGCCACTGGCTGTAGTGGAGTGGGATAGCTCTTAGCACTTTTGTCTGCGAACTGAGAGGCTTTGTAGCTTCGGATGGCAGTCTCTACTCGTTTGTCCAGATCTGGCCACCAGTACTTTTCACAAAGACGTTGCTTGGTCTTCACAATTCTCGGGTGCGATTCATGGGCAAGCTGAATAAACGTAGCAGTGAGCTTGGCTGGAACCACAATATGCTCCGAGCGCATAAGCAGACCATCTGCTACTGACAATTCCTCGCTGACCTCATAGTAAGGAGTCAGTTCCGCAGTCAAACTTTTCTTCGCTGGCCATGATGTCTGAACAAAATGAGCAACCTCCAGGAGTTTGCAATCCTCGGCTGTAGCAAGTCGAAGGTCATTGACATGAACTGAAGATGTGACAAGAGACACAATTTCCTCTTCAATCTGAAGGCCATTGTCTCTGTCTGGAACAGGTAGCCGGGACAAAGCGTCTGCTACCTTGTTGTATTCTCCACGTCTGTACTGAACTGTGAAATTGTAACGTAGCAAACGAGCGGTCCACCTTGTAATACGAAGTGGTCACTGTCTTGTACTTTGTGTCAAAAGTAGAGATGCTAGGGCTTGATGGTCCGTTACCAACGTGAATGGTCGTCCCAGAGAGAAATGTGCCGTTTCTCGCACGCCCACAGACACGCCAGTGCCTCCCACTTTCCCGCTTAGTACTTACGCTCCGTTTCTGTCAGAGTTCGGGATGCGAATGCAACAGTCCGAATGTGTGGCCAGTCAGGCTGTTGTAGTACTGCTCCCAGGTCATAAGCAGGCGCATCTGTGGCCACAATAACAGGGAGCGTCGGGTCGAACATTAGCACTATCTTCTGCGATGTTAGGAGCTTGTTTACTTTTGCAAAACTCTTTTCGGCAGCGGCATCCCATTCAAAATGTACATCCTTACGAAGTAACCTACTCGTAGGTTCTACCTCTTCAGCCAGGTGCGGGATAAACTTAGCATAGTACTCAACCAAGCCCGAAAATGAACGCAGCATGATTGTGTCTGTGGGGGTCGCAGTGTGAACAATGGCATCGACGTTAGCTTTAAGCAAGACGTTAACCGATACCACACAATAAGGCAAGACCCTTTATTCACGCGAGCACTGATATATATGTACGGGCAATAGTAGTGCCATCTCTTTAAGGCTTTGTTAATTACGCAACTAAGGACACCTAGTGTCGACCCTACGACACTACAAGAATACAAAGCTCTCGCATATATTTGTCCACCACAGTAGCATAGGGTAATAACCCGTTCGGTCATTTTCGGTATGCTAATTTATGGTAGTCCTTGTAAGGCGGCCTAAATTTCAGATAACACCGGAATGAATACTGTGTTCCGAAAGTGTAAGTTCTATTTCTTCAGTTGAATGTTATAAAGAGTTACTCTTAGTTAAGTGGATGAAAAAAAGATGAAACGCGGTTAATTGGCTCCGACGTGCTTGCGTTCTTTTGAGAAATGTTTCTAGCTTTTTCTCAAGTTCACTTTTTAACATTTATATCACTTATATAGAAATAAGGCTTCAAATGCAACAAATCGTATTGGTGAAGGTGGGTCCGTTTATCTATACGTGGCTCAGACCCGCTGGAACGTTCTTAATTTCGTCTTTCTTTCGGCTGAGTATTTGCATCTGTCGTGCCCTAAATCTCGACTTGCGAATTCCTCGCAAAACAAACGGTATAGCCTGTGTATTCTCTCTGTTTAAAAGTTCGGCCGGGGCGCTTGAGATCTCGCACTACACTGGATTCCAGTGTTAGGTCGACGGGCATAGTTGTTGTCCAGCGCATACATTTTTGATGCCTATCGTGTAGCTGCATAGAAAAAGGTTTCACGCTGTTTTCTATGAGCAAGCTTCATTATTCAAAAGACCAGCGCAACATAGCAGGGACAAAGACAGAGAAGACGACAGGACGAGAGCGACAGGTCGCGCTCGTCCTGTAGTCTTCTCTGTCTTTGTCCCTGCTATGTTGCGCTAGTCTTTTGAAATAATGATGACACACCAACTAGCCCAGCTTTCTGCCTTGACTCTATGAGCAAGCCACGTGACCCTTGTTGCCCATAATGATGAACATCACTTTTATGTCGCAGCGTCCTTTCTCATGAGCCCGGGCTACGCTAGGTGGCCTTATTCGATCCGCATGACCGAGAGACCACGGAGCATTAGCATTATGTAATTACTCCGCCGCTCGCGCAGAAAGGCATTTTAGTGGAATATGTAAGTCGATGGCATCGCACTTTTGTTCTTTCATAACGGAGGATGTACTGCCGTAAGGCACATTAGGGATTTTATGGAGACCTTTATGGTGCGAGTTAATCTTTGCTCACAGCTGATATTTTCTTCAACTCTGAATCGTTTGACAACATTATTCGTTTTATATCGCTGACGCAGTAAGACGAGGCATTCTTCTAATGGTTTAAGTATTATCTGTGTAATGAAGTGTTCTCGAATATATTCATTGATAAGGAGTCATGAGGAACAGGCCCGTGACTTTATTTGAAGACTTAGAAGGCGCTGTGGTTCCTGCATGTCAAGGGGAGTTTCTTTTTTTGTTGGGCAGACGGTCGCAGTTATATTTCTGGCCTAAATGGCCGCGTTTTGTTGACAGCACAGTTCAAAAATGTTGGTGCACCGTGTTTTGGCCGCGTGGTAAAGAGTTCCAGGTGTTCAAAAGTAATCCAATGTAATAAAGTGCCAACTTGCACTGATTAATACATGTCTCAAAAAGAAAAAGAAAGAGTAACTGCTCAAACAATGGGGTGGGCAGACAGACAGAAAACTGTCGTCTGTCTATGAGACAGACGACAGTTGTCTGTTCCCGTCTGAGCTCTTACTGGTTTGTTTAGTCCAAAGTCTCCTACTAGATCCTCTGTCATGGAACTCACGTTCCGTTCTGGGCGCGTTGAATTTAACTAAACAAAGCGGTTACCCCATTCCACCTGAATCATATGTATATATAGATAGATATGTAACATAACTTGAAGTGATTCACCGCAAAGAAACAGAATACGATGCATAAAAGCGGATGCCCGCATGTCGCTGTTTCATGGTTACTGCGAACTGCCGTCGCAGTACATATTGCTCTGTGACTGTCGGAGAGAACGGCGTCGTCCTCCAGGCCACCAGGACAATTGTGCAGGCGTCGCTTTAGAAGTTTCCGCGGCACAGTGGAACACGTGGCAAAGCCGCGTTCGCATGGGCGTGTTTTGAACACCGTTCCTTAACTGGTAGCGATGGCGGTGGTGCCCATTGGTTTAGCTCACTGCAGTTTGAAGGGCAAGAAAAGAAAATTAAAAAAAAATAGCGCGATATACTAGCGTCGCGAGCAGGAACGTACCGCGAGGCGCGTTATACGCCTGACAGTACTAAAGAAAGAAAGAAAGAAGACTCCCGCTATATTCGTGCAAAGAACTCTGAGAGCGACGACAACGCAAAATCAGCCAGGAACATCGGCGGTCGGAGCCCGGTTAGTTTCGTACCTTATTTTCTTTTTTTTTTTGCTTTGGCCCTGTTGTCCTTTGGAGTGCTTGAGAGCCCGCTGTTACGTTTCGCCTACGACGCGCGGTTTAGCCGGCGCGACTGCAACAAAGCGGCAGACATTTTGGCCCGTTCGGCGTCGCCGCTACGCTCCCCGCCAAGCGCGTCCAGGCATGTTCCGATGCCACGTGTCTTCATGTGCGTGTGTGAGTGTATGTGCCATTGTGCCCGACCGGAGGCGATACGACAGTAGGAGTCACCTTCTCCTCCCAGTCTTTGTGCCCGACCGGCGGCGCTACGACAGTATGCGTCACCTTATCCCATTGTACAATCACGTGCTCGTCTATTGAGGGGTTCCTTCTTGCCCTCAACTGCGAGAGTATAAAAAACAGCTGCCCCCGGACGCCAAAAGGAGGGCTCCGATTTCTTCTGTTGAGTAAAGTGCTCTCCCGTCTCTCTACTTCGGTCAACCTGACCGCCAACTCTTTGCGATGTTAAAATAAACAAGTTGTTTTGTTGTTACCAGTCGACTCATGCTTTGCCGGGACCTTCGGATGCTTCCAGTTGTACCCCAGGCCGCCAGGCCAACGCTACCCTTGGGGCTTGCGACCCAGGTGCAACCACGGGCGGCAGCGCCGAGTTCCCAACAGGTCGTACCATCGGTGCGACCACAACAACCGTTGCCATCGGTGGGATTCAAACAACTGTCTGCCAGCGGTGAGATCGCGACAACGGAGGCCAGCAGCGAAGAGATGCAGTTGACTGTATGCTGAGCAGCTTAACATCGATCCGGGAGCAGTGCAACGAGCCCTGTGTGATGACTGGTTGCCTGCAGCGGAACGACTGCGCTGAATTCCTGCCTGCGAGGTTTGGTGAGTGCGGGACTTTCTTCTTCTGAGCTTTGCCAGGCTTTTGTTAGTGTCAGAAACAGAGCTGGTAATTGTGGTTGTCGTTGCTGCCGGGTTAGATTGCGGCAAGACAATAATAGGCAGTAGAGAAAGCAGCATTCAGAGCAGCCATGGATTTGAAGTCGTTGCGCAAACCGAAATTGCTGGAGCTTGCAAGAGAGTTGGGTCTGGATGTCTCGGACAAACTCAGAAAACCAGAACTGCTAAAGGCTATTCTTGAGTTAGAGGCTGAGGATGACGAGCTGTCGGAATGCCTTGAGACTATTGAGGAGAGGTCAAAAAGACAGGAGCGCGAACTTAAAGAGCAAAAAGAGAAACATGAGCGCGAACTTAAAGAGCAAAAAGAGAAACAGGAGCGCGAACTTAAACAGCAGAAAGAAAAAGAAGAGCGCGAACACGCTTTGGAAATGAAGCATCTCGAGGTAGAGATGGAACGCGCTCATAATGGAAGTCAGGCACACGGTGCAGGAGAACGCGTATTGTTCAAAATGACTGACCTGATGCGGCCGTTTAAGCTTGGAGAGGACATTGGTTTGTTCCTGGTTAACTTTGAGCGAACGTGCGAGAAGCAGGGGTTCTCTCGGGAAACGTGGCCACAGCGCTTGCTCACTTTGTTACCCGGCGAGGCGGCCGACGTAGTCGCTCGCTTGAATAGAGAGGAGGCAGAGGATTTCGACACAGTGAAATCGAGTCTGCTAAAGAAATACAGGCTGTCCGCGGAGGCTTTCCGTCGGAAGTTTCGGGAAAATGAGAAAGGCAAAAGTGAGTCATATACAGAGTTTGCGTACAGGCTTATGTCAAACATGCAGGAGTGGCTCAAAGAAGAGAAAGCGTTTGGTGACCACGATAAAGTTCTGCAGTGTTTCGGGCTAGAACAGTTTTATAGTCGGTTACCTGAGAACGTGCGGTACTGGGTCTTGGATAGGCCAGACGTTTGTACGGTAGCTAAAGCCGCTGAGCTAGCCGAGGAGTTTGTGACGCGTCGGGCTCGCGGAGCTAAGGACGGTCAAAAGGGTGAATTTGGCTCGAAGTTTGAGAGGCCGAAGTTCAAACCCATGAGAGCAAAGGGGAACACGCGTAGTGAGGATGCGAGTGAAAGCAGTCCGACCAAACGTAAAGAGACGGCGGCAGCCGAAGCCGAACGCAGAAAGCGGTTCGAGATGAGGCAAGCGCGCGTGTGTTATACGTGCCAGAAGCTGGGTCACTTTTCGGCGCAGTGTCCGGAAACAACACCAAAAGTTGTGTTTTTTTCATTATGCAGCACTGACGAGAACATGAAGCTTCTCGAGCCTTACATGCGAGACCTCCTCGTGAACGGGAAAGAGTGCCGTGTGCTTCGCGATTCCGCAGCTACGATGGATGTAGTTCACCCCTCTTACGTAGAACCCCATATGTTCACGGGCGAGTGCGCATGGATCAAGCAAGCCGTGGAAGCTCATAGCGTGTGTCTGCCAGTAGCAAAGGTGCTTATTGAAGGACCTTTCGGAGCGCTTGAGACGGAGGCGGCCGTGTCATCTATGCTGCCCCCCCAGTACCCGTACCTATTTTCAAACAGGTCCGATCACCTCCTGCGCGAGAAGGGGCTTTTGTTTGGTGAGGCTAGCGTTCAGGCCTTAACCAGGTCGAAGGTTCGGGAGCTCGCTGCAAAGGCGGTAGTTGCGGGGCCGACGTTATCAAACAATGAGAAAGGGTCAGAGGCGCAGCAAGCCGATATTCAGAGCACGCCTGAACTGAATAAAATTGAGTCTGTAACGTTAAAGGCACCAGATACCGGAGAGGAAATTGCCGATGCGGGAAAGTTAGAAGAGCTATCTGCAGATTTGCTCATCGCGCCTACGTCAGACGGACTTAATAGGTTGCTAAAAGTCAGCCGGTCGGCTTTGATAGCCGAGCAAAAGAAGGATGGTAGCCTAGAAAACATACGCTGCAATGTCAAGGAAGGTATCGCCAGGAAAAATGCGCGTTTTGTGGAAAGAGGTGGAGTCCTGTACCGGAAGTATCTAGACCGCAGAGGAGTGGAGTTCGATCAGCTGATCGTTCCTCAATGCTATCGTCAGGATCTGTTGCGCTTGTCGCATGGGGGTTCGTGGTCCGGACACCTAGGAGTTAAGAAAACTAAGGACCGTCTCTTGCAAGAGTACTATTGGCCAGGGTGTTTTCAGGACGCAGACCATTTCGTGAGGACATGTGACACTTGTCAGCGGGTGGGCAAACCAGGGGACAAATCAAGGGCGCCGTTGAAATTGGTACCTATCATTACGGAGCCTTTTAGACGGCTCGTTATTGATACAGTGGGACCTCTGCCGGTAACAGCCACGGGGTACAGACACATTTTGACTGTGATCTGCCCAGCGACAAAGTTCCCTGAAGCAGTGCCGCTTAAAGAACTCAGCTCAGTTGAGATAGTCAATGCACTACTGTCCATATTTGCGCGAGTTGGTTTTCCTGCGGAAATCCAATCAGATCAGGGCACAGTGTTTACTAGCGCTTTGACGACAACTTTTCTCGAAAGGTGTGGGGTAAAGCTGCTACACAGCTCAGTGTACCACCCACAGTCGAATTCCGTTGAGAAGCTCCACTCCGTCATGAAGCGCGTGTTGAGAGCATTGTGTTTTGAACATCGAACTGACTGGGAGCTGTGTCTGCCTGGGGTGATGTTTGCATTAAGGACCGCGCCGCATGCAGCTACGGGGTTTTCGCCAGCTGAGCTGGTGTACGGTCGCTCGCTTCGGTCTCCGCTTCGCATGCTTCGAGAATCGTGGGAAGGCAGGGGCGACGACCCAGTCGTGGTGGAGTACGTGCTTAAGCTCCTCGAACGCTTAAGAAGGGCACAGGAGTTGTCAGGTGAAGCAATGGCAAAGGCCCAGCAGAGGGCCAAGGTTTATTATGATCGGACAGCCAGGGCCCGTCGTTTTGAGGTGAGCGATGAGGTCATGATATTGCGCACATCGCTAAACAACAAACTAGACATGCAGTGGGAGGGCCCAGCACGAATTGTTCAGAAACTGTCGGACGTTAACTACGTGGTAAGTCTGCCAGGAAAGCGGAAAGCACAGCAAGTTTACCACTGTAATCTGCTCAAACCCTATAAACAACGGGAAGCAGTGGTGTGCATGATGGTAAACGTTCCTGAAGAGCTTCCGGTCGAGGTTCCGGGACTAGGCTCAGTGACGAACAGGGAAGACACCGGTCAAGTCATTAGTAACTTAGTCAGTGGAGCATCGCTGTCGCCTGAGCAGAAAACCGAACTACACCAGCTATTACAAGAGTTTCAAGGTCTGTTCTCTGAGAGGCCTGGTAGGACTTCTGTACTTACTCATGATATAGAACTTACCTCCCCAGAGCCAGTACGATCCAAGGCGTATCGGGTGTCACCCCGCCAGAGCGATATTATGGAGGCTGAGGTAAAGAAAATGCTACAGCTCGGTGTTATTGAGGCAGGTGAGAGTGATTATACCTCCCCTTTGATTTTAGTTGAGGTACCGGGCAAGGAACCTCGTCCTTGCGTCGACTACCGCAGGCTTAATTCCATCACTAAGGATCAAATTTATCCGATCCCTAACATCGAGGAGCGCCTTGAGAAAGTTAGTAGCGCTCAGTTTATTTCCACCCTAGATCTTGTCAGGGGTTATTGGCAGGTTCCACTTACAGAAGAGGCTAGTAGGTATGCGGCGTTCATTTCACCAATGGGAACATTCCGTCCTAAAGTGTTCAGTTTTGGTTTGAAGAACGCGCCATACTGTTTTTCAAGCCTCATGGATAAAGTGTTGCGGGGACAGCAAGAATTCGCTTTACCGTATCTAGACGACGTAGCGATATTCTCCGCATCCTGGTCTGAGCATATGGCACACTTGCGGGCAGTGCTAACCCGCCTGCGCGAAGCGGGCTTGACAGTAAAGGCTCCTAAGTGCCAGTTAGCACAGGCCGAGGTTGTCTACCTCGGTCACGTGGTTGGTCAGGGTCGTCGCCGCCCCTCTGAAATAAAGGTGGCCGCTGTGCGAGACTTCCCGCAACCGCGCACGAAGACCGATATTCGGTCGTTCTTAGGTGTCGCCGGCTACTATCAGAGGTACATCCCCAGGTACTCTGATATCGCGGCTCCCCTGACGGATGCTCTAAGAAAGACAGAGCCCCAAACAGTCGTCTGGGACGAGACAAAGGAAAGAGCTTTTAGCGCCCTAAAGAGTGCCCTAACAAGCCAGCCTGTGCTACGATCGCCAGACTATACAAAAGGGTTCGTTGTTCAGTGCGATGCTAGTGAGCGAGGCATGGGCGTTGTACTGTGCCAACGGGAAAATGGAGAAGTAGAACACCCCGTCCTGTATGCTAGTCGTAAGCTGACCAGTCGTGAGCAGGCGTATAGCGCCACCGAGAAAGAGTGTGCATGTCTCGTGTGGGCCGTTCAGAAATTGTCATGCTATCTAGCCGGCTCGAGGTTTATCATTGAGACGGATCACTGCCCTCTCCAATGGCTGCAGACCATCTCTCCCAAAAATGGCCGCCTCCTGCGCTGGAGCCTCGCTTTGCAACAATATTCCTTTGAGGTGCGTTACAAAAAGGGGAGTCTCAACGGTAACGCCGATGGCTTAAGTCGAAGCCCCTAACGTAGGAATCAGCCTCAAAATTGTTTGTTACTGATGTTTTTCTTCCTGAGGCAGGATTTTTTTTAACATATTGCTTTTGTTTAGTGTTTCAAAGTGATGATATGCTTTCTAGTGCAATTTTCCAATTTGTGGACGCGTTCTGAGTGCTGCTAGACTACTGTAAGGAACTAGGCAGTGGTATAAAAGGGGAAAGAGCCTGGCAGGGCTTAGTGAGGGTTGTGCCGTGCTTGCTGACTGAGCGGTTGAGTTTCAGCGTAGTTCTAACGCTTGCCGGGAACGAGAACAAGAATGTGAACTCTCCCGAAGTCACTTTGCAGTATCCTGTGCGAACCTGAACGAGAGAACGAGGCCTTCTCTGTGCGCTGCGCTCAAGAAACGTCGAGGGACGCCCGACTTCGGTTATGAGCATCATCGAGCGACATCCCTCCGGACAGCGGATGCAGTCCCCTGTCCATCGGGATCTCCTTCCCCCGGCGGGGCGGTCTGTTACGTTTCGCCTACGACGCGCGGTTTAGCCGGCGCGACTGCAACAAAGCGGCAGACATTTTGGCCCGTTCGGCGTCGCCGCTACGCTCCCCGCCAAGCGCGTCCAGGCATGTTCCGATGCCACGTGTCTTCATGTGCGTGTGTGAGTGTATGTGCCATTGTGCCCGACCGGAGGCGATACGACAGTAGGAGTCACCTTCTCCTCCCAGTCTTTGTGCCCGACCGGCGGCGCTACGACAGTATGCGTCACCTTATCCCATTGTACAATCACGTGCTCGTCTATTGAGGGGTTCCTTCTTGCCCTCAACTGCGAGAGTATAAAAACAGCTGCCCCCGGACGCCAAAAGGGGGGCTCCGATTTCTTCTGTTGAGTAAAGTGCTCTGCCGTCTCTCTACTTCGGTCAACCTGACCGCCAACTCTTTGCGATGTTAAAATAAACAAGTTGTTTTGTTGTTACCAGTCGACTCATGCTTTGCCGGGACCTTCGGATGCTTCCAGTTGTACCCCAGGCCGCCAGGCCAACGCTACCCTTGGGGCTTGCGACCCAGGTGCAACCACGGGCGGCAGCGCCGAGTTCCCAACAGGTCGTACCATCGGTGCGACCACAACAACCGTTGCCATCGGTGGGATTCAAACACCGCCAAGATGGAGACTTATAGAAAGTGCAAGAAATGCTGCAACGACTGGAGAACTGAGTAGAAAATGATAGTTTACTGCAAGACGTGCAAGGTTTCCCCAATGTTTTACACCGAGGAACTGCTTCGCCGCATAGCACGTTCAACTGTAGTGCTTGCAGTTAATTTCTTGTAGCAAAAGACCCGTTCAGCGAATTTTTTTTTCGTAGATTGTACGTATCAGAGGGCAATGCATTTTTCAAATCTCATAATTTTGGGGCCATTTTCTTTCTTTGTAGCTACAAGTGTGTCCTAACAACGTTTGTTAAATTTTATCCCACAATCTTGATTCTGGCGATTTGTATCTTTTTTTGACATACATTTAGTCAATAAAGCTTTCATGCGTGAAAAGGGCATTCATTCTGCCTTTTTCTTTAGGTATTACATGAAATATTTAGTGCAGTAGTTCTTTCAGAAAAAAAAAATGTGGCGTAACCTACAAGAAAACGCAAGGATGGCTCGAAAATTCACAACGCGGTAGCATTCTAAACCCGATCATTCGATGAATACCCGCCTATGATCTGACGCACGGCGCCGCTTGCGCTTTACATTCGTTCCGCATCGTTGCCTCCTACCACGTGACCTGTTCCTTCATCCGTACATCTACTATCCTGCGGCAGTTCGGCATCACCTTACCACGAAACTTGTGACGAGAATTACCACGTGACTCGTTTGCATCTGAACCTCCGCTTTTGGCTCCGTGCAGGTTCTCCTCTCCCTAGGCACTTTGGGTTGGTAATAGTCTAGACCGGAGAGAGTGCTGTAGAAATGGGCAAATGCTGTCGCATTAAAGAACAAAAAGAAAAACCCGCACAGAGATACTCCTTTAGAATCGGTGTTTTGTTGACAAAAGCAGAACACCTTTGTTAGGCAACCGAAACGAGTTATTTGCAGCACTAAATACTGCGTTGGATGTTTTTGCCGATACGTAGCACAAAACGCAAGGAAACAGTGCGTTCCAACAAAAATAAGTACGACAAGCTAAGCAAGCCAGCGACCGTTCTGCTGTGCGAAATCCTGGCTTTAAGATCCTGGCTTCTCAGAATCGTGTTTCCAGTGGAAACATTCCTTAGCCATCTTGCCGGACGTTAAAGAACGTTTATTCTGGCCATTTCTCATATTTGCCTGGAGTAATTTTCAAAGCCATCCATTACATCTGGGACACGTCAGAGCAATTATCGTGATATACGACGTTATAACGGGGACGACCAAGGAAAGCAAAAGAAAAGTTATGTTTTTCTTCTGTTTCTTTATGTCACCAATTTTTTCCGTTTTTTTTTTGTTTTTGTGGAGTGCTCCTGATATTGTCACGTCTGTTAGGTTGAATCAGATTTCATCGAAGCAGGTCAATGCTCCACGCTGTGCGCGGTAATTTATCACGTGCCTCGTTAAATCTGCGGCGTCGTGTTCACACCTGGCTCGAACGTTGCACTGAAACCTTTGACATTGATGGATACCGACGCATATCACCGTTGATCATCAGAGGTTTGAACACGTTCTCAAGATGACGTAATTCCACTCAAGTAACGGTTTTACCGTTAGTGCAGCTGTGCGCCACAGAAAACCGAAACTTCAATGCGGTGTCCTCGTTCTATATGTATGCAGTGTCCCAACTATCTTACGCCGATTTAAAAATATGCGAATGCCAAGTTTATAGTCCTAATTAATTAATCAACTTCTCTAATACTATAACTGTTGAAACGTGTCACTGAGAAAATTGCAGCGCAACATGAGAAATACTCTATACAGTTTTCTCTTGCTCAAATACGTGCTACATCAAAGTGTTTCTTCGAGCGTGCAAGAATCCCGGGAATGCACGCAAAATAGCTCGAGCGGCCAGTCGTGGGGCAATCTTGCTTGCATTCGCGGGCTTCTTTCACACTGGGAAAAAGACATTTATGTAGCACGTATTGAGCAACAGAAAGCTGCCTCAGGAGTTATTCATAGTGCTCCAGAATTTTCTAATTGACACTTTTTGCGTACTTATAATATTTTAGATGTTGGTTAATTAATTAATACTAATTATTTCATTAGGCGGAATGCAAAAAAAAGATACTCTCACTATCTCCAAGCGACGGCAAATGTTATTACCTTGGTTCTGCCCCGCTGCGTGGGATTTGCATATCTTTAAATATTGGCGCGTTATAGTTGGGACACCCTGTATAGTGCAGTGCTCGCGTTAGCAAACCTGCCTGGTGCGCGAAAGCTCACGCAAATTTCCAAACACCAAAGGTGCGCTGTCTCCCATTGGATAGCGCACCAAGAGTGAGAAGGAAAGGGAGGCAGGCTAACTAGACCTTGTACATTTTGCCGCCCTACACTTCGAAAGGGGGAGCGAGAGGGCTTGGGGCACAGCGTGTGCTCAGTGGGAGTACACATGTGGTGCCCCACACGTGGGAGTACAAGGAAAAGAGTTCGTGTGGCTTTTATTTTTTTGGCTGATGAATGGAGGGGACAGACTCACAATACATAATTAGCTTCGGTAAAAGGTCGCTCTTGCGGTCCGCCAAAAATGTTCAACGAACAATCTGGCGTTGTCCATCGAAGCAATAGAGAGAGAAAGATAGAGGAATATAGGAAGGCAGGGATGTTAACCTGTCAAGGGTCTGGTTGGCTACCCTACGCTGGGGGAAGGGAGAAGGGGAAGAGAGAGAAGAGAGAGAAGGTGTAGAGACGTGTACGGACAGTACTTCAGTTAAAGCCGCTCGCGCAAACTAGACGTGAAGCAGTAGAAGTTCATATAAGGGGCAGCAGAGCAGGTACTCAATAATAATGTCTTCTTATCACAACTGAGCGCACATAATTGCCTCAACCTTGCCAATGCGATGGATGCATGAACTTGTGAGCTGTACTCCGATTCAACGAGGTAGTGTGGCCTCACATCGTGAGAGATTTCCGGGATGACTGCGCTAGCAAAGCCAGAATGAGGCTGCCTAAGCAAATGATTTCGAGGTTTACGAGCTATTTTAGTAAGCCAACGTTTTGCACACTGAGGACGGCGATGCTCTCTTGTAGCGTTCACTGTTAATAGTTGTATCAGGAGTGTAGAAGTTTCCGTGTGCGTGACGTCAGATAACGTGTGGCTCCCAAATGCACAGAGCCCGACTGCCGCGAGTTGAAACCCTAATGGCGAATGGAGAAAACCTTTTGTGTTGTCGCCGTACGGCGAGAATCAAGTTGCAGACGAAGCCGTGGAGGACTGACCACGTGATAACTACGACGTCTTTGCGACGGCGTAAGGGAAAAAGATGGAGAAGCACAAGAAGAAACATGATATCGTGCGTTTAACTGCTGTCATAATCTCAGTGTGTCACGCTGCTCTAAACGCTGTCTTCTGGTGCGAAATGAAACTGAGAGCACAGAAAAGAGCGAGGGAGGGGAACGTTGCCAGCAGTCTTGTGTAGTGTAGTGTCGCGCATCAATACACTTACTGCACTGCATCAATGGAACTGGCTGAGCCTATGTTTCATCACTTACTCCTCCCCCCCCCCCGCGCCTTCCCTATCTCTCTTTTTATTGCTGCGAAACTTTGTGTGCGCAGTATTGTTACATAAAACCTAAACACCGAATGTAGATGTAAAGGTATTTCTAAAGCACGGCGACCTGGATGTGAATGAAATAGCGCTTTATAGTTTAGGTTTGTTGATTTACTTAATTTTCAGCGTCATTTCTTTGTTAGTCTTCCAGAATGGGAATGTGCCATTGTGGCTAAAAAAGGTGAAGACTCCTTAATGTCGCCAAAGATAAGTGGCACTTCTTTCTGCATAAACATGTCGTCGCAGTGCATCCGCCTGGTTCGATGTTTCTATTTCGGCATAGCTTGCGAACAGCACATTGCACAAATATAAACATTTCATGATATTCACGTTGACGCTTTTGGGATGCATGATGGTCAAGATTGCGTGAAATTCCTCGTTTCATAAGCTGAGCGTAGGTACAGTTGTCCTTATTGGGGGCAGAGAACATTTATTTAACTTAGCTCCTTACGGCCACAATCTGAGAGGCTCATGGGATATATATATATATATATATATATATATCACAGACGAGTCATTGCCATTGGCAAAGCAGTATATTTTCCAGGAGAGCAGAAAAGTTTGATTTTCTTCTCTCGGACACCACATATTTCTGTACCGTGTTGACCCTGACCTCCAGTCAAGGCTTTCAAGACGACTACCACAAGAATAACATGCACTCTACCACTAGCTACGGCTTAACGTGGCGCACACAACCAACCTCCGCTACCGCCTAGGTCAAGCTACAACCCTCTGTTGCAACAACTTTGGATCCGTGGAATCTATCAAACGTGTCCTACTTGACTGTATAGCCTACAGTGATGAAAGGGCCATGTAAAAGACAAATTTGGCAGCAAACTGTCAAGGCCCTCTGACACAACGGCGTATATTGAGTCTCTCGCCCACTCCATCCAATGCAGCATCCAGAACTAGACTTCTTGTTTCGTTACCTTCAACCAATTGGCTACCCGTCAAAGCCTGACTGTTACCTGCACTATGACATCGTATAAAAAGCAAGCAGTGAAGACAACTCGCATGTTCGGACAAGTAGGACTCAAAAGGGAAACGAAGATACTAATTGATCAAGTGACGTGACTTACTTTTTTTTACACTCTCTTCAGCCTTCCTCGTTCTAGGTTTTTTTTTTTCCTCCCTTCTCAAATTTCCTTGAACCGTAGTATATACCCATTATACCACGCCGGCAAACCCCTCTCTGATTTTCAATAAACAGCTGTCTATCTGACTACGTCTTAAAGATATCAACATACACGTTGCACCTGCAACTTTGTTTTTTAAATTTATTTGCTCGTTCACCAATTCACTGGGCGTTTACTGGTGCCCCGAAAGATCACCGCGTGATTCGTGTGTTTCGTCACTGTAAGCCGATCTAACCAACGCGCCTCTTCCTCGGGCTATGTGCCCGCGACTCATTACGCAAACGAATTCCTGTATACAGACAGCGTGTGCCGGCACCCGCAATGCCCCGGAAAGCTAAGAGCGCCGGCTAATGCAAACGGGCGGAAGTAATCAGTTTTACCACTTCTTTGTGCACACGTGACCTACATTCCCGGAAGCCTCAAGTAAGTTATTCAGCGTGCGCCTCCAACTGCGTCAACCGGCGTTTTTCTTCGTGGTGTACGCTTTCGCAGTGTTTCTCATTGCACAAATTTTTGAGACTGTTTTCCTGAGGATGCCTCTTTGACAAACCTTTGCGCAGTAGTGGAGATTCAAAATTTCGTGGTAGTTCTTTTTTTTAAACATTATGCGTCTTTTTTCTCTCTATCGTCTTTGTGGAGCTTCTTCCGTTTAATTGTGGTAGCCGTACCCAATTTTATTCGGTCCCCTTCGTTCTTACAGCGCCGTAAATAATTGAAAGTGCGTAATTCGTCGTAGCTGCATCCTTTCTTCAGACTGAAATGGCCTGGATAAGTTCAGGTCCCCACATTTCAAGCGTCAGCTTATCGTTTTAAAAGTGCAGTGTGTTTATCAATATAAAATTCTTTCAGAACAACTAGCCTTCTTATAGACAATTTTTTTGGGATTGCGTAAAGCATTTACAGCCAGCATAACAAAAAATTGAGGCAGAACCCGTCCTTTAGTGATGCTTATCGTCGTCATCACGATTAGCGTCCAAGTAGGGGCACACTTTTAATTTGGTGGCGGGCGATTCACGATGGAGAGGAAGGATCAATGTTATGCAATTATGAAACTCGCGCATATGTTGAGAATAGTGAAAGGTGCAAGACTGGCGTGTTATAAGTGTACAAGTGATGAGGGCACGCACAACAAGTGTTTAAAGAAGATATTCTGAGAAGTCTCGTAAGACTGGCAATATTTGCAAGTTATGAAACATATATGTAGTATACTTGTGTCCGCATTTTTAAACGAGTCGGCAAGATTCAGATGTTACACACGTAAAATATATTTCAGCTGAAAGACATGTACCTCATGTACATCGCAAGTGTGCCTTGTCCGTAACCATGCTTAACCCTGGACACGCTGCGTCATCTAGCGGCAGGCTGGCGAAATTTTTGTTGGCAGAATTGGCTCTGATGTAATTTTGTAGCGTTATGCGGCTTCGTCTGCTACGTTGTGATGCCATTGTGCGCGTATTCACGGCAGTAAACTCATTTTTTTTTGCACACATTATGCGTATAAGCGGGTAATAGCATGCGTATTTGCATAAGTGCTTAACCCTTAACGTATCCCGCTCACACCGCAAGAAGCTGTCAGTGGTGTGCTCGTCCGAAGACGTCTGCTAAACGTAGCGTGAATAACAAAAAAAAATTATATTAAATAATTTTTTATTTCCACTTAAGGGGAGGTGTAGCTCGGGTCCAAGCAAAATTTCTCAATTCAAATACACTTAAACGCGTAAATGATTTTTGTCAGAGAATAATATGATCGATTTTAATAAAACTTGATGCGTTTGGGTGTGAACCTCAAATGATAGCGTCTATAGCAGACGATATTTTAATTAGCTTCATCAATATTTATTTTTATTGCAGAGAATTGACTTTTCTTGCAGTAAAGGAGGTTTGAATTAAAAAAAAATATATTTAATGATGCGCCCACATTTAACGAATCCGCAGCTCTCCACCACAAACTGATATAAAAATTCCGCAAACTGTATCTGTGAAATAATCTAAAACGGCAAGATAACTTCAAGCTCGTCGGGTCGGTAAATATTCGTGGTAAAACTGCAGCGTGAACAAATTACCAAGGGTGCAATTTTTTCCGAACACAAACTGTGTCGCGAGTCAAAGCTCGCCTGTGAATTGCCTGTGTCCTTTCGTCCTTGGTGCACGCTGCAGTTTTTTACCAGGAAATTGAAGAGGACGAATCTGATATATGAACTTACAGCTTACACATAACTGTCACAATTTTAACGTAAGTATTGCCAAAGTCTTTCTTTTTCTTACGAGCTGGTGGTATATGTGAGAGGGATGTATATTATAACAGTGTTCTTATTATTTGACGCAGTTTAGAAAGTTGTGATATTCTTTCTCTTAACGCTCAGTTAAAGCGCTGTAAGCATGATGCTTTCAAGAATCTTTCCGTCTTTCTTTTTCAGCTCGTGGAGCAAATTGGAAATTCGCGTGCGGCAGGTACTAGGCTTTAACATTTATTTTTTTAATGCAACGAATCTGATGAATATTCGTGCGTGCGTTTGCCGAGAAAAAGAAAACTATTTTCCCGTTTTAATATATTCGAAATGGGAGCTCCCGCGCTAAGGGGTTTCTCTTAAGTGCGTCAAAACTTTAAACCAACCCCTGGCTCTGGTTAGCGATGCCGTTGCCGAGACGACGCAGCGCTGTCAAAATACGGGACACCGATCTTCGAGAAGTTTCCTAACGAGGCTTTAGCGTCGCTTTATTTATTGTGAACGAGGGGGGGGGGGGGGGGCTTTCCTGATTTTCGCTATTGGCTGTAGCCATCCATTTGCCTTGACTTACAACTCTTCTTCACCGCATCACTGATGGGTTCTACTCCGCCGCTCGTCTGTGATTTAAATGTCCCTTAGGACTCTTTGACGTGCAAACTTCTCGAGTTGAATAAAAGGAAACTGCTACCGCACGAAAACCTTCGTCGAAGTCCCGAGACCATCTACTGGAGCTTTGTGAAGCGATCGCGTGATCGATTCCTGTTTCGAGCTTCGGGCAACTTTTGGCGGTCGGATGATAACGCCGCCTACCGTAATGAGATCGTCGTCACTTTGAAGGTGAAACTTCCACTTTATCAGCGAACACCAACTTAAAGACAATGGGTTCTCGCTATATCAGGTACTCAGGGAAACCGCAGGGTCCCGCCGAAGAACGCGGTAATTAAGGAAGCATTCAATTACGCTGAAAGCATCTTTATACTTTGCGTAAAATAGCTTGATTAGACAAAGCATTGCGAAGGAAAAGCGATCAACTGCGGCGAAATGAAAGGTTCAGGCAAAAATTACCGGGTGAAATGTATACGTGCTCGCCAATCTTTTTTTTGCTTTTTTTCGTATGACATTTTCTAAATTGACGGGACATTAGGATTTCATGCTTGCGTTCCGAGGCTTCACAAAAGCACTCGCGTTAGAATTCATGGTGATCGCTAACGTTTTGGGAAACGAAGTCAGTCTCGTTCCAATAATTTTTTTTTGTTCGCGAGATGTTGAGTGAACGATTAAATCTGACAGAGGGAAAAAAGAAACAACGATCCTGACTTCGCAGTAATTATTTTCCCCGGTTGATTAGGCGCACGGCACACTAAGGTTCTAACTGCCACTTTCCAGAGGAGAGGAAATCGTCTGGCTCACAAACTCTTCAACCGAAGCCTACCCATTGCTTTTATTGAAGGTTTGGTTCGCTCCATTTCCATGTCGGAACTGATAAGCCACGTACACGAGTACGTGACTTGACAGCGAGAAAGAAAAACGAAATTCCTCGAAAGGCCGTATTCAATTACGCATACAGGTCCGAGTCTCAGTAAAGGGTGCTTCATTTTGGAAATTCCTTTATCTGATTTCGTCATTTCGTCTATCGTCTTCTGAGAGCTTATTTTGGTGAGGCGTGTTCTCTCGTACGTCTAAATTTCACCAGTACAGACTCTCGAAATGTTAATGAAGGGAGGCGTTTGAAAAACACGTGGACTCAGCAACCCCTAGTCAATAACGGCGTCAAACAGCTGCACGGCAATGCATGACCATTGACCTTGCAATCCCAGTCATTCAACCCAACAGATGATCGCATCAACAATGCTTAATACTGGTACTGCCTTCAACGCCTCTGTGCACTGTTATCACTTCGTGCACCTGAAATGGGGGGGGGGGATTTATCCTGCGCTTTATGCAGGGAGTTTCCCTTAACTTGGGCCAAACATTTAAATATATGCAAATGCTACGTAGCTGGACAAAACCTAAAGTTTTCTGTCGCTTGGACCTAGATTATTTTTGCCTTCAGGCTAATGAGATAGTCTTCAATAATCAATGAACTTCTCAATTATTACAACTAGATGAAAAGTGTCAATGAGAAAATTGTAGAGCAACATGAGAAACTCCCGATACAGCTTTCTGTTGCTCCATACGTACTACGTAGAATTAAGTGTTTTTCCGAGCGTGAAAGAAGCCCGCGAGGGCTCTCAATATTGCCGTGTGACTGTCCGCTCGAGGTAATTTGCATGCGTTCGCGGACTTGTTTCTAGCTCAGAAAAACACTTTTATGTAGCACGTATTGAGCAAGAGAGAGCTGTATCGGGAGTTTTTCATGTTGCTGTACCATTTCCTGATTGAAACTCTTCATCTAATTATAATATTTGATAAGTTGATTAATAAATTAGGACTAGTCATGTAATTAAGCAGACTGCAAGAACACTAATCTGACTATCTCCAAGTGACCGCAACATTGCCTTGGGTTAGTCCAGATGCGTAGTATTTGCATATTTTTTTTAAAGTTTGGCTCTATTTAAGCGAAACGCCCTCTATTTGATTACGAGACTTCGAGCGGGATGTTACGAGGAACCTCGATGTTTGTGGGAACCTCGATTTTACAATGAAGTGTGATGTTGCAAGCAGCCGTTATGCTCCAAGGAATTGGGATGTTACAGTGGTAGTCAATCAAAAATGTGCCTCGTGTACGTCTCGGTCTCCTTGCTTGTCCCTCGCGTTCCATGGCACCGTTCGCTGACAGCAGACTGCGAGATGCCACGTTATTTTGTCCACCTGTCCTTTCCGCACCACCGCGATCGTCACGTCGCCAGGACGCCTTGTTGGCTTCCTTTATGTTCTCGCCGTATGGCTAAGAACAAGACAAATTTTCCTATCACCACCACCGCTAGGGACGGCCAGGATTTGAGCGCGCCCGCGATCGGGCCGGCAGACTATATCTGTCAGTCCCGTCGTGGGATTGGCCGGGTGCGCGTTTTATCGCGCTTTGCTGGACCAAATAAAAGTTTATTCACTCACTCACTCATCGCTAGGGATGTAAGTCACGCATCTGTCGGCAATGTGCAGTTGGGAGCCAGAGCTTATTGGCTACTGATCTTTAGCGCAATTTCGATGGTGTTTTGATGACCGTTTGAAATCTGAGAGAGGTGGCGTCTCTGCATGTATTTCGGAGCCTGCAGTAGGCAGTACCGTAGTTGGCGAAGGCGACGTACTGCGCATGGAACCGAAGTTGTTCTCGAGACTATAGCTCGTATTCACTGTGAGAGCCTGTTGCCGTCGCAGTAAGCAATGCTAAAAGCCGGTGCAGTCGTTGAAGTTTGCTCGATTATCCCTAGTTTGCTATACCCTGGCATTTGCAACTTTTTGTGTGTTGTTTAATATGGGCCTTGACGTGTTCCTGATTTTCGGAATGGCCAGCAAATTATCGAGCTTGCGTATTCTTTTTTCTTTTTTGATAGTGGTTCTCACATTTTGTATTTTTTTTTGTAGCGCGAAAAGCACAAGGACGTAGAAGAAAAAAACAGACAGAGACAGGTGATAACTTCTAAGTTTTAGCTGACTTCTTGTTAAGTTAGCGCCTGTTTTCTTTTCTACATCCTTGTACTTTTTGCGGTACAAGAAGAACTGAACAATGTTATACCAACAAGCCCAAATATCTACACTGATGGTTCTCTCATCATCTTGGCCTTCTGTATTTCTGATATGAATGTATGATATACTTAGTTGCTGCTTGTTTCCTATAAGGGAACGCATGAAGTATTCCGTATTAATTAAGGAAATTTAAACATCCACCGATTAGTAGCAAATGCTACAAAGCAAACACGTACGGGTTTCTCGAACGAAAAATCTCGCAGTTGAAGAAAAACTCGTCCTGGTCTGGGACTCGAACCCTGGACCAACGCCTTTCCGGGCAGCCGCTCTACCATCTGAACTAACCAGGCGGCTAGCAGATGGCAGGGCGCAATCGAATTTGTCAACAACGCGAAGCAAAGGCAAGGGTTTGACGTCATAGCTGTGCGGAAATCCGCAAAGTGGAAAGCAGTAATTACGGGAAAATGAGACACCCAACCTTTTCCTTAGTAGCAATGGCTACGAATGGGCGGATGTCTAATTTCCCCTTAGTTAATTACTTCTCTCCACCTTGCGCGTTTCCGCACAGCTATTCCTTATGTCATTGCCTATCTGTACCGGCATGTGCGAGTCTATACAGGGTGCCGCTGCTAACTTTAGCCAGAGTTTAAAAATATTCCGATGCACTCTAAGACAACGCGACCAAATCCACGTTGCTGACTATTGCATGTAGTAAGTAACGCTATATTTGTGCTCTGCTTTATTGCATAATTAAAGATGAATTAACCAACTTCTGAAGTAACGAAATTAGGCAATAAAAATGCAGATTAGAAATTCGTAGAGGGATTTGCAAAACATCCGATTAAACAATTTCTAATTTTCTATCTACTAAGTTTTAGTTGTTTTCCGCTTACTGCACATGCCCGTGATAAAAAAAAAAATGCCACATGACGGGTCCGCTTGGGCGCCGTGACTGCAGGGCTCCCTAACGTTCCGCGTACAAAGGCCCATAGGATTTAACAGGTTATGCTGCCGCTTCAAAGGCGACAAGGCAACCGTTATCACGGCGCAAGCGGTAAAGGTTGCTGGCGTAAATCGCACAGCAAACGCCTGCGTCGCTATGCTGAGCTGGGAAATGAGCTGGACTTTTAAAGTGGTGATCTAGGCCCGGAAAAATGCGATGGGCAGGGCGCGTAGTATAAGACGTCGTGCATAACCAATACTTGTGTTAAAGCTTCTGAAGAAAAAAAAGCATAATGCCACCAGTCGTTGTTTCTCAAGCGATGGAGGATTAAGCGATGCTTTGATATCGGTTATGCTGTAATGGCGTGAGTACATTCTTCCTATAAATTGGGCACGGGAGATGGGGGGGGGGGGACTTTATTCTTAACGCACTCTAGTTCAATAATTAATCAAGCACATCTGAAATTGGTTCCAAATGATTGACTCATATTCTATTTCACGGTGAACTATCAATCTTAAGCAAGATTACAGCCTTTGGGTCGTATCTTGCCATACAACGATAATCGTCGTCTGTCTTTTCCGCATTTCCTTTCTTTAACGCTGCGAGCCCGGTACTTCCTAGTCACGAACGGCATGCGCGCTATCAGCATTACAGTGCATGCTTGACAGGAAAGTAGCGAGCGCAGCGTTTTCAAGATAGGAAGCGCACGCAAGACAAATGTCGATTATCATTGTGTGGCAAATATACAACCAAACGATGTACATTTGTTTAAGAGTGTAGAGAGGTGTGCACCAAAAGTTTAGTCAGTCGGTTAGCTTGATGTTAGTGCCGTCTGATGAATTCGACTGGTTTATATGATTTAATAGTTACTGTGCCAGTGCGGGTTGTCTGTGTTAAGGCTGCAGAAATGCGCATGACTAAGTATTTTAATGGAGAAATGCACGCAATGGCCATCACACTACTCCCATAGGGGCGGCGCGGGAATTAGCAGCGCAGTTGAAAAAAGTGAAATTTTTTTTTTTAGGAACGTTAATTTCCACTTGCCATTGATCATATCAAATGGCAGTGCTGTCAAAGTCTCTTGGCAAAGCAGTGCTTTCGTCCCTGTTGGTGATCTGTCTATAAATAACACAGTCGCAATCGAATAAGGGAAGTAGTGTATGTGAGGTTTTTTCTTATGTCGTTAATATAAACGAGAAACAATATTTGTCCAAGTACTGAGGATTTCCGGCACCCCAGATTTATCTTGAGATAACGAAGAACGTTCACTTGCAGAAACAAACTAACAGCGGTTACACAAAAAACGAGTTGGCCAGTTGGTAATATTTAGGTATAGGTTACGATTGTCCACATTCCTTTTTAGGCAGCTGTGAGAGGCCTTATGCATAGCCTTAGCGAAATCGATAAATATGGCATCAGTTGGAAATGGCGCAGAAACAGCATGATGGAGGTCAGTTATCACTTCAAATATTGCTGTCTCACATGAATAGCCTCGGTATAAACCACGTTGATTAGCAAGAAAAAAAGTTACGCTTCCTTGAGTACTTCATTATTAAAATCGATATGTGTTCCAGTAATTGGCACGCTATACTGGTTAACGAAATCGGCTCTTTAGTTTTTCTAGGTGGACTAGCGTATATTTGAACTTTGGAACTCACGTAGCTGAGTATTTTTGCCTTCCTTTGTTTATCTTGTAGTATTTTATCGCGGTAGCATTATCTTGTGGCAGAAAGTTACTCATAGAGTTCAGCTCAAGATAGACAGAGAGAGGAGGGACGAAGGAATGGCAGGTAGGTTAACCAGACTGAGTCCAGTTTGCTACCCTACACGTGGGGAAGGAAATGGGGGATTGAAAGAAAGAGAGACAGAAGGCGTGAGTTGATATCGCACATTCGCGGGCACTAAGCTAGGTGCAGCATGCCTGCCGTCGGGCACTCAAGTCTGTTTCGTTCAGCCACTGAAGAAGCGCTCGCATGGCTTTCTGCGCTCATGAACTTTGAGGCCAGACTCCCAAGACCTTTGGTTCTGTACCATATTGGCCTGTCGCTCAACTTTTCCACGGCACACTGAAGAGGTTGACGCTGATTATCGAAGCGAAAACTGGCACAACATTCAGCTCGACATTTCCCAGGCAAGTAGGGTAGTGAGATGGGGCGCCGTTTCTGCGGTGGCGCCACTGTCGGTAGCGATATATCTTTTTTACCTTGGGAGTGTGAACTCCCATTCAGCAGTTGCGGCCAAGTCGTTCGGCGTCCGCAATTTTTTTGCTTTTGTTGGCACAGAATCACTTCGCTCTTCCTTAGCGAGGAGTGCTTTATTTATTCTATTTTGAGAAGCGGTGCATTGTTGCCCCGTGCGACGGAATTTCTGCATTGTGCTTAGGCGAGCTGGCGGAAAGTGCGAAAGCGAGAAGGCAGCTGAATAGAAAGCAGTCGGAAAAGAATTGGTTTCACCGAGACGCCGCAAGGTGCCGCGCGTGCCGAGACAAAAGCCTGTTGCAGATAGTCTCCTTCGGAGCACACGAACAAAGCGCAGGGCCGGGAATAGGAGCAGAAGGGGTGGGGAAGGCAGGAGGGCTTTAGGGCGGGAGACGGGGTAGGGGGCTTGATTTCTTGCTCGGCGATGAAAGAAATTAATGACTCCCGGCCGCCGGTACCAGACGGAGAGGCCATTATTCCGCGCTGGAGAGATTTAGAGGAGCTCTTCCGCCACCGTGGTTCGTTTGTCTGGAGCTCTGAGCGGCACATTAGAGCCGCTGGTGCTTCACTGTCTGTGTAATTTTGTACCGTAAAGGATTGGCCAATGAATTGGGGCTCGGCATGATTCCGTATGTTTTAGCGCAAATTGGGGACGCAGATAAAGCGCGGAAATTCGCACAATGACCAGCCTTGAGTTTGTCTAATTTTCTTTCTTTCGTGTTCATAAGAAGAGTACGAGAACATCACTACGAGCCCGGCCTTTCCTATTGTTACGGGGTGAAGGCAACAAACGCTGAAATAAAACGAGGAGAAACGTTTTCTTTGATGCGTGCCGGCCTCCGTGTTTTGGTGACTGTTGGACCTGCATATGGAAATATGCATTTCTAAGCTTTCCTCCTACTTGCTATTTTTTGAGGTAGTAATTCTCTTGTCCACCTTGTCATTCTAATATAGCGCCCCTTTTATTGACCCTACTCAATTAGACGCCGTAAATGTATGGCAAACATTAAGGTAGACAAATAGTATGCGACCGTCGGTAGTGAAAATATTAGGTATATTGCTGAAGGGCTGAAAAGACCCAACAACTGCGTAAACAGTTCAAGGGCCGAGCCATCGCATAACTTTAGTTTAAACCCTTTCTAAGAAATCTTGCTTTCTCACCAACTCCGCTCTTCTCTCAGTTATTTTTGGTTAAGTGGAGAAGGCCATTTCCCAACGTACGTCGTGAACGCAATATTGGCGTGCAGACGAAGCACTTCAGTGGCCTGATTGCCAGTACTGTTTGTTCGCTTTTGCAGTCTGCGCGCGTTGAGACCTCGGTCAATTAGGCTTCGCGTGAGCCACTGCTAGGCTTCCATTAGGGTAATTTGGTGCTCTAACTGCCGCGAAATTGCATGTCGTATGACTGGGAAGACGTTCGTCATTGTGGACGTTCGTCAAGGTAAACTCCGTGGTGGACTCCGTGGTGGACTCCGTGGTCGACGTTCGACATGCTGGACGTTTGTAAACATGCGTGAGGAAATTACTGCAGTCGAAGAGAGGTCCCGAGTTTGACCATAGAAATACGATGACTTTGCCTACGATTTGCGAACTTTTCTCGGAAGCTGGCCTGTTTCCTTTGATTACCTTCATACAACTGACACGAAACAGACATTCCATGTTCGATGTTCCCGTAAGATATTGCCATTCTGAGAGCTGAGGCAGGCTGTCAATGAGAGCCAACTTGAGGGCGAAAAATTCCGGCAAGATCGATCTCGCAATGCACGTTGACACAATGTAGCGACACACCGTAATGCCAGGCCGAAACGCTCATGTACGAGGAATTTACTGCAGCTCGACTCCTCCCTCGCACTTGCTTCTTGATATGCTGCACCACACACAGTCCCGAAGTTCATGCCTGGAGCTATCGCTTTCATATGGTAAAGGGAGGAGTAGCAAGGATCGGGGGGGGGGGGGGGATAGACAGAAAAACAGGGAGGCTAGCCAATCCTCAGACCGGCTGGCTACCCTGTGCTAGGGAAGAGGGGTAAGGGGAATAAATTATAATGGATATGTGTTATAAAAATAAAGTGAAGAAGAGCAAGAAGAAAAGGAGAATGCGGTACTGTTTAAAGACTTTCTCTAAGACCGCTTCTGCGCAAGAAGCGCAACAACGGTTTCAAGGTTATCTGTGCTGAGGACGATCTCGGCCAGTGTCTCAGGACCCTTAGCTGCGGCAAAGGTCATTTGTCAAGACTATCGAACACTCTTGAAAGTTCTTTCCTGGGCGCACTAAAGCAGCGATAATCACCGAGAATGTGAGCGATTGTTTCCACCCACCTACAGTTATCGCGTATATTCGTATGTTTAAGGCGGCATACACAATATGTGACCTTGGCATGTCTGTTTTGCGGGATCGACCAGGAATGTGTACACACAAATATACCATACGCAGTGGCGAAATTGTTCGTTCAGGCACATACCCAATGGTACATACCTAATGAAGCAAGCGGTATACTATAGTAGACAGCAGCAAGCAGCAAGTGGTGTGTTCGGGTGCATCACCAGTGACCCACGTTGTCTGCTCGACAATTAAGAAAGCAGCCCGCACAAACCTAGTTGTCTAATCTAGTAGAGAACTTGGGTCGCTGGGCCAAAGAGGTTAGATACATACTGCAAAGTGTTTTCCAGTTCGCCAATACCGCTAATCGCATTAACAGCAACCATTCAGAAGCCAAAGAACGATTGTCCGGAATTGTCCACTTTGTTACGTCTCAACATGGCCAGAAGCGTTAATTAGACGTTTGCCACGAGGCGGACCCCACCCATCCATTAGCGCTTGCCAAGGAAGTCAGCGTAGCGTGGACAGTGGCTGTTGACGGGTCCACAAACGGCCACTACCCCCAACACTACCTGACAGCCTGAACTAATGATGAGAGGGGCCAACATCAAACGCTACCGAAGAATGACGGTGACCTAGCATTCGCTGCTTGCTATCCTGCCACATACTCGTATCCCATACCATCGGGCATCAGAGGCGGGCTTACTGATGTACGTTGTGACAGCATGGGCGAGGTATCGCAACGAATTCGACGATGATGATTTGTTGCTATACAGTTTTCAGATTCCCTAGTCGACTCGCCTAGGGAAGACGACGATATTAAACGCAGCGAGTTTTCGTGCAGTGGGGCCGATGAGCCCTGATGTGGAATCGGGCGTTTAAATTGTTCCTTGGGCTTCCGTAACTGGAGCCGTGTTACTAAGTGAAATAAATCCATTTTCCTTCATTTCTACTACCTGACGTATTCGTCGATGGGCTTAGTGGAACCTAACGCCACCCTAAGGCGCGACAATTTGCTACTTGTAAAGCGTCTTGAAGATACAGGAGTTGCTGAGTGATAATTAACAAACTAGTCAATGGCGTACGGAGAAAACAGTGTAGGGTTGCGCTGACAGTAGCGAAGAATTTTGGTACCAGGTCATGCCGTCCAGTGAGACTTATGATATTTTGTTTTTTTTTTTTCGCAAACGTGCTGGCATGACAAGTCAGTAATGAAAACTTGGAGGTTGAACGCGAGCAGAAAGAACCGAAATGGAACACCGCACCTATTGGCTCGAAAGTACGGCGCGTAAACCTGGCATTCTAGCTATCGCCTGTTAACTACGCGCCTGCGAATGGAACAAATTATCGTAGCGTGCATTGCCGATAGTGGAGATGTAAATGCGCATTTAGTTTCGAGTTATTTCGTTTTCTTTTCTTTAGCCGAATTTTGTCCTATTATGCTCGCGCACCGCTTTTTTATCACTTTTATTTTTGATATTGAAACAGTGAACAAATTGAGCTACTAAAGTTCGCCGACACTGCATGGTCTATTAGTCAATAGCATAGGCTAGTAATTGGACCATTTACAAAACTGAAATTGTAGCCAATTTAAAGATTTAACCAGAACATTGCGTATGCGCTCAAATAACCACAATAGCGTACGTTGTTGCGTGTATTGCTGGTTCCTGGCATAGGTTCGAATTTGTCAATGAATATGCCAAAGCAGGTTCATAATTTTACGGCAGTTAGACCAACATTTTCCGGTATTTACAGCCACCGGTATGAGCATATGGTTTGAGTTATCATCCCGCGGTTCACTAAGTGCTACTGAAGTATTTTGTTCTAATCACTCAAGTACTAAGCTAGGTATGCGTTTTCCTAAAGCAATATGGGGCAAATGCGGCATTTTTGAATGCGTAAGCGTTTCTATGCTTACCCAACGAGGAAAGCCGTCCGACACGTAACAAGATCGCCTTCAATATAGGGCTAGCAGCAGTGAGAGAATTTACCTTCGAGCTGCCTCTTGCTTCAACGCGAACTAAGAGGCGAGAATACAGCGCACACGAAGCCATCAGCACCCGATGACTGTGTCCCCATCGCAGATCGCTTCCTAGGTAAGGCCCGCATGGCCGCGTCATACGCAGCCGCCGCCGTAGTACGGTTGATCGCGTTTGATAACGGTTCGCATCGAGAGGAGGCAGCGTTATCGATCGCGTCTACGTACGAGGTATAATAAACGTGACGCTGTTAAATTACGTCACGCACTACATCGAATTGAATCGGCCACTGCTCATCTTCCACGAAGCAACTACATCATCCAAACGCACCGTCACAGAGCATGAATGAACATGATGATGATGATGATGATGAGGATGATGTCTTTGATGAGTTTGGCGCTTACCCACTCGCGGGGATTGGCCAAGAGTCGGGCAGACTTTGCTTATGTGTTCAGAAAATGGAGGTAAAAATTGCTGCTACTCGCCTCTTCTTCGTCGTTTCATACCGGTCTCAGTTAACATTTTGGCGTTGCAATCGCGCTTCTTCGTTTCAAAATTACTTCGCGGTGTTTCTCGCTATCACACCAAACACAGCACACGACGACGAAAGAGCAGGTGATTAGTAGCAAATGTTTAGGCATCGTTTAGATAACCCCCTACAGGCGATTCTGCGGGTATGTTCTTAATTAAAATTTAGGTCTGCGATAAGCAGTTTCATATGGTTATACAATATCAAGCGGGTCTTTTGCAATGATTGTGCAATTCGCATCCGTTTATATCTACTGAGAGGGCACAAAACGAGGCAACTGAAAGGGTAATTGCGCTTTTCCTCTACTATAAGGCTGCCCACCAATTGATTGCACCGTCCCCCACAAAGGCAGCCAGATGTCCTTTCCATCCTCTGATGCTCGCAGAGCAAGGCTCATCAATTTGGCTAATGGCTGTAATCAAGAAGGCGCTCGCAAAAGGATGGGTTCCTAGAAAGACACCAGAGTGCGCGGTGGTCTATAATTATGCGCGCGTTCCATGGGTGGGCCGTTTCGACAGGGTGACATCGCGTGGGGACTCTTAGATGATAGGATAACGTATTATTGTCGCAATCCCGCAACACTGAAATGCAGTATGTGTCGATGGCAGTGTAGAAAGCAAAAGAGAACAAAAAAGAAAGAATATTGAAGTTGTTATTAAACGCGTCGCAACTCCCTGCCAGCAATTGTTTCCTTTCAATGTAATTTAGAATTTTGTTATATTATTTTTTTTGTCCTTGAAAGCGTGCGACATAAGGCTGGAATTTAAAAGCTGGCGTGGATAAAAACCAGATTTCTCAGGGAGATACTACAAAAAGCCTTTTTCGCATTCGAACTTAATAACGGCTAGTTGCGTAAGAGGGCATTGCAGCTTTTTGATAATCCGATTGGAGCGGAGTTTCGAAAAAAAAAATTTTTTTTACAAGTGCTGTCAGATGCCTATAAAACATATTCTTACTAAATGTTATATTTAGCCGTGCCGTAATGTAATTAATTATAATTAATTTGTAACACCTAATGATTATTGGATTATGGATTTCGATTTCACGTTTGAGTAATGTCCACCTCTTTGTGCAATCCAGCTCACTGACTAGAATTATGTTACCAGGCGCAAGCGATTTTTCAAAATTCTTTATACCAGGCGTGGTGGCGAGCGGCTATGACGTTGCGCGACTAAGCCCAAGTGCGCGGGATGTAACCCCGGCCGCGGCATCCGCATTTTGATGGGGGCGAAATGCGAAAACACACCTGTGCCACGCATTCGATGTAAGTTAAAGAACCCCACGTGGTCGAAATTATTCCAATGTCTCTCATTACGGCGTGCCTCTTAATCAAATTGTGGTTTTGGCGCGTATTATAGAACCTCAGACAAGACATGACAAGAACTTTATTTGAGTCCTGAGGGACAAAGATCTTGGGGAGCCGAAGCCGAAGGCTCCCGAAGATCAAGTCGGTGGCTCCGTCCACGATGGAGCCGGGAGGTGAAGTCCCGCCGCAATGTCGTGGGCCCTCTGGACAACCTGAAGTTTAATGTGGAGATCGCTGCTCTTGAGAAATTCCTGCCATTTTTCTTTCGTGATGGGTGGAGAGGCGTTGAGGGCGGTGCACAGCCAGAGCATGTGTTCAAAAGAGCATGAGTCATGACCACATTTGGGGCACGACTGTGAGTGGCCAGGAGCTATCCTGTTAAGAGACCGAGGAGTGGGATACGAACGGGTTTGCAGAAGTCTGAGTCTGCTTGCCTGAGATTTGTTCAATATGGGGTGAGGAGGTGGAAATGTCCTCCTGCCCAGTCGACAATGGGAAACAATTTCGTGGAAAGTACATAATGGATCTTTGTGGACGTTGACCTCGTTCCAAACCTGGCTACCCGCGACAGCGCGGTACTTGAAATCGCGCGCTCTCCGGTGGGCCTGCTCGTTAGGATTACGTACAAGCGGGTTAATTGAGCTATCTAGATGCGCTGGGAACCACGATATGCGGTATCCTCCTTCGCTGCTCTCCCTTGTCCGTTGATGTGCTTTGTTCACAATACTGTTCGCCTGTTCGACACGAGGGCGGACGAGAAGGAGCTGACCGCCATGCGCGAGTCCGAGAAGACGATAGCGGAAACTTTTGAGCTTTGAAGAGCCAGAGCGATCGTCGCTTCCTCCGCCACATGGGCAAACTTCGTATAAACAGAGGCTGTATTGACCAGTTAGCCCCCGGCGTCTGCCACCGAGACAGCGAACTTATCCCCACTGTCATATCTGGCAGTATTGACAAAGAGGTCATCTAGTTTCTGCTGATTGATCTGTTTAAAGATGGATTTGGCTCTCGCAAATCTTCTACCCTCGTTATGCACTGGGTGAATGTTTCGCTGGACGGGGCCAACCATGATGCGAGTTGTGGTTTCAAGGGTCAAGCTAACTTTGGTCTGTATTTTTGTTGTTCTTGATTGCCCGGGGCTATTCCCCACTAGATTTTATTGGCCATTACGTAACATTAAACAGAAATAAATATACCTGGAATGAAAAATGGATGCGGCAGGGATTCATTGTAGAAAAAATTGGGCGAGTTGGTATACATTCATAATGGGAACAGCACGAACAAGACGACGACGGAGTGAAATGACACAGGACAGCGCTCGTCCTGTGTCCTTTCACTCCGTCGTCGTCGTGTTCGCGCTGTTCCCATTATGAACTAACTTTGGTCTCCAGTTCATGTCTGGGTTGGATTCCCGCTTCTTCTAAAATCTTGATCCCTGGCTTAGTGGATGAAAGTCTCATTATTTGAGCCGCTGTGTGGGCTTCTATTAGCTCATCGATGGTGTCATGGAATCCTAGCTCCAACAACTTCTCAGTGCTTGTGGGGCTACGGAAGGCCGAGCACGCGCTTGAGGCCGGTTCTGATTAGGGAGTCGAGCTTGTCTTTTTCCGCTTTACCCAAATTAAGGTACGGCGCGATGTAGATAACATGACTCAGGAAGAATGCCTGATAAGGTCTGAGCAAATTGTCCTCTTTGTGACCGCCTCTTCGATTTGAGACGCGGGCTACAAGACTTAGCACATTACTAGCCTGTCCAGTAAGCCTGTTGAGGGCCATCGAGTTACAGCCCTTGGAATCACTGAAGAGACGAAGAACCTTGACCGAGTCCATCCTCAGTATGGGATGCCCATTTTTATCTCGAATTTCTATCGGCAGAGTTTCTAGAGGCGCAAGGTTTCTTACCCCTTGTCTGGACTGGCGGTATAACAGTTGCTCTGATTTAGCGGGGGAGAATTCAAGGCCCGTGTTTGAAAGAAAATCTCCGGTAGCCTCCAACGCTCTTTGTAACGAGTATTCGAGCATGGCTAGCGATCCGCCCGGCGCCCAGATCGCGATATCGTCCGCATAAATGGCGTGACCCACGTTCGGTATTGCAGCGAGGCGAGTGGAGAGTTTGTGCCTGGCTATATTGAATAAGAGTGGGGAGAGGATCGAGCCCTGCGGAGTGCCGCTGGTGCCTAGTTCGTAGGGTCCTTCCGTGACGGTGCCTAGTCGGAGGCGTTGCCTTGCGATCTGCGGGAAAAGATCTGGTGTAATCATGAAACCGCTGGCCCAGGTTGAGAGACGAAATCTCCGTCAGGATGTGTTTATGCGCGACCCTGTCGAAGGCCTTGGAAAGGTCCAGTGCGAGGATCCCTGTCTCGTCGCGAGTAGGGTTATCAAAGATTGCTTTCTTAAGTAAAAGCATAGCGTCCTGTGTGGACAACGCCTGTCTAAAGCGTATTAGGTTGTGTCTAAAGAGCTCCTTGTTTTCAATATGTTCAGTGATCCTGTTATGTATCGCGTGCTCCGCAACCTTGACGATGCATGATGTAAAGGGAAATAGGCCGCAGATTATTTATATGTGGGTTTAGAGGGCTCGCAGCGCTTTCTAGGTGCAAGTTGTGTGGCATCGTACTTTATTCTTGTATCATTCCTCCCCCCCCCCCCCCTCTGAGGTTCTAGCAGCTTTATAAAATCGCATCTACCTTGACGTATATTTCTAAGCCACTATTCGCCACACTCACAATTGTGCCAACTGAGGGGGCTCTGTAACGTTTAGCCACCGAGTACAAGATCACCGATTCGATTAGGGCCGCGGGGGCGACGTTTCTGTGGGAACAAAATGCAAAAAATAAGAGCTCACGTCTACTTAGGTTTAGGTGCACATCAAAGACCTGCAGGTGGTCAAACATTATTTCGGAGACTTCCACTACCGCATTCCTCGTAGCTCGAGGTCTTACGCCCAGAAATTTGATTTCAGTTCTTAGGATTATATATTGTAATTCGTATTTCCAGGCTGTAATGAAACCCTGACAGAATCGTCGCACCGATAATTTTGGTAATTCTGAAATGTGTAAGCAGCTAGACTATTTTTTTAGAATATTTAAAAAAAATAGCAGAAACCTACTCAGCATGACTGTCGACATTAATGCGAATACAATGTAACACGTTAGCGCCACCACTAAAAATGATAACAGAAACGCGTCATGTACTATCGCGCATCCATACGGATACGCTGCTCCATCTATCGGTGCCCCCGTGAAGTATGGGCATAGTGCATGTCCGAATATATATTCAGACTAGATTGTCTGAACATATTCATGCGGGTTTGAATCGGTCCATCCAACAGCGGAAAAGTTCTCAAGAATTCCTATTTTTTTAAAGAACTGCGGCACATACCCCTGGATTTCGTGGCACGGCTAACTATATCGGCTGGCTGCTTTGCTGCATAAAACCGTGTGACCCGATTTCGATTCAACCCAGAGCCGGATATCTTTTTTTCCCTTTAGGACCGCCATATATCCATTGGCGCATGCAGGCTGGCTCCAGTTGATGTGAAAAATGTTCATCGAACAACGGCACATAACCAACGAGCAAAGTTAGCATCAAAGAGAGAGAGAGAGAGAGAGAGAGAGAGGGAAGTAAACTTTATTGCAGGCGTATTGTCATTGGGACCTTGGCAGAGGAGCTAGCTTGAAAGCCACGTGTTCGCGACGCGGTTAGCCCACTCTGCCAGCAAGACGGCATTTTGGGTAATCAGTCTTCATCGTACGCTCTCAGGCCTCGAGCATGGAAGTCTGCCGAAGAATTGTTCTTGGTAAGGAGTTGGATGGGCAACGCCAATGTATGTGATCCTGGTCTGGGGTTGGTAGTTCGATTTTATTTCTAATTTTATGCAACTTTCAATGAAGCTGTCGTGAAACAGGTTCTTTGAAGAGCGGTCCATACGTAGTGCCATAAGTTGACGCGAACTTGGTTATATGTAGAGATGTAAACTTGCGTCCCGCAAACTGGGTAAAGTTGGCGCGGGACGATGACTGCAGTAAGTGGAGTCGACCCGGCTGTGATCACAGAGCCCTACTTCCTGCATGATGCAGGGTTGCATTCGTATTTATGAAATTTTATGTCTAATTTTTAATGCCTTAGCATTCTTTATGTACTTCAAGTACTTTCACGGTGATAACTCTCTGTCAATCTGCCCATGTATACATGTTTGACCCTTACCGTTTTCCCGCGTATACCTGGCTCATTGGGCAGCCCATGTGCCGAATGGGTAGCGCGTCGGGCGGACAGGCTATGGGAACAAGCTTTTAAACGAACCGTGGGACCACCATGGGCCAATGACTGTGGCAATGCACAAATATGTGCCGCTCTTATACAAACCTCTTTCACACCGACATGGGTCACTGTAGGTGCGGGACGGGCAGCTACCACTGTTCGAAGAAACTCTTTGACATAGACTTGGAGCACTGTGTATGTGCCACGAGGAATGCGCCGCTCTACAACGACGACAAATATCCTTTAAGTTTATCCGATATTTATCCGACGCTGGACGGAATTGAACTCACGTCACAACGGTTTCTCAAGGACAGCAACCCGACGCTTTAGCAGGCTGCGGCACAAATACACTGGGTATGTGTCGCTTTTTGAATAAACGCCTTTAACGCCAACGCTCTAGCGAGCTGCGCCATGATTGCACTGGGTGTGTGCCAGCCTTTGATGAACCTCTTAACAATTTGGGTCTCTGAGTACGTGCGACTGGGCGGGACTAAAGCGAGGAAGCAACTCTCAGCGTGCTCAGGCGCCGGCACGCCACGCCTTTCATCTCGGAGGACACGCGCGGACTTCGCGGCAGCGCCACTAGGCGGCGTAGCGTTGCCAGAAAGAAGCGTCAGAAAGGAGCCTGGATGACGCATGACGCGTTTCACAGCGTTCGCACGCACCGGCGCGCCGTGCATATTGGAGGCTACGCAAGGCTTCGCGGCAGCGCCGCCTCCAGATGGCGGCGAGAGTTCTTAGGAAAGCGCAAAAGAGGAATCCTTCGCCGCAGTAAACACGCCCCATACATAAGTCGTTTCCACGGGGGCAATACGTTGTGGAGCTATGTTGATTCAGTGCTAAAGGCATAGCCATCGACATTCATCGTGGGATCGGTTCTGCCGAGAGAGAGAAAGAGAGAAAACTTTTGTTGTCATGTTTGAGTGGAGTTTTTTTTCCCAGCGGTGTGGGCTAGCGTGGCGTCTGCTTTGCCGAGACGGTATCAGCCCATTCCGCCAACCGTATCTAGTCTTGCGGGTTGGAAGTTTTCGTCTTTATCTCGCACTCGTCATGTGAGGGAGGTCGCCTAAAGAGTTCTCTCGGCGGAGGATTCTTTTGGCATCTCCACAAGATGTGATCTTGGTCCGCCAGGGGACAGCTACAATGTTTGCAGTTTGGTGGATATTCACCACCGGTCATTGCAGCTAGCCTTGTCATTGACTAGCAGGTCATTGACTAGCCTGCAGCTAGTCTGTACTCTCCTGAGGTTAGTGGCCTGTATTCTTGCCAGTGTCTCGTGCGGGGATAAATATATTCGCCTGGATTCGCGGTAATAAACGGTCATTTCGTTATAGGTGTGGATACCTTAATGTCGGTCAACCCCGTCGGGCAAGCCCACCTCCCGGTTACTAGCTGCTCGGGCGGCTAGGTGGGCGGCCTCATTGCCAGGGTTTCCCGCATGAGCGGGTACACACACCAACTTCAATTGATTGAGGGTTTTGTTGATGATTCTGAATGCTCGAGGGGAAATGAAACCTGAGGTGTTGTTACGAATCACTGTTTTCGAGTCAGATATATGGTCGACACACCATAGCCGTCACTAATGGCGACGGACACACCATCAGCTGTGCGACGGTAAACACACCTTCCATTGTGGAGGCGGAAGAGGCCGCCATCGCCATGGGCACCTCCATTCCGGCTCCGCCGAGATTTTTCTCCGCCGTTAACCAGGCTTCCTGGAAACTATATCTATATCCATTGACCCAAGTTGGTGCGACAAAACTTTCAATAAAGAGCAGCACAAGCATATTGGCACATACCCAGTTACGCAAGTCGGAGCGAAAGTGGTTAGTACAGGCAAACATACATCTCACAAGCTGGGTGAAGTCTATAAAGAATGCTAAGCGCATTATTAAGAGACGTAAGCAAATATTCAGTTTCCTTTCATACGGTAAGGACGATTATCCAAAACGAAATTGAATTTAATCTTGCAATGAATGTATTTGCTGGCAGGTGCAAATTATATGCAGACATACCAACACGTACCCCACGCAGAACAGACTACATCACTACATGCCTGAGCTATACACAACATTATATTGCGAAAATTGCCTTAGCAGAGTAGACGTACATCACTTGTTCTGGCCGCGTAGTCGGACGCAGGCAAAGAAGAATCAAGACTCCGCCAGGCTACAAGAACCATCGCGCAGCACGGGCCTGGCGGAGCAGCTCTGGGCCGTCCAGCGAGCCCACGATGCGGCCAGGGAGTTAAACCTCCAGGTCCTAACGTGGGAGTAGCACGCTCTATGGGGCCTTGCACCCCCTAGCTCGCAGGAGCTTTCAGTAAAGTTATTCCATCCATCTATGCCAGCAATACCTATTTCGCGGTCGTCGATTTTTCTTCTTTATTTTTTTGAGGGGTCACGACGTACAACTACGGTTTTCATCTTTCTCAACAGTCATTTTCTTTGGAGAGGTACATTGGGCATGCGTTGAATGTGGACAACTCAGCAGGTTTGCATTAAAAAGTATGCACGTTCGCGTGATACATGCCATGCGAGGCGGCCTTCCTATTTTGTCACGGTTAATGATCATTTTATTTTTCGCTTGTCTGCCTTTCCAGGACAGGAAAAGTGTCAGTTTTGCATGAACACGTGATTATTTTTAAACGACATGGGCAGAAGTTTCAAGCGGTCCCGTCGAAAGCCACTTTTGAAAAATGCTTGAGTAATACATCATACGTGGCCAACCTGAATGCAATTATAGTGATGGATGTTCATTTAATGCGTGCTATTTACCAGTCGATGCAGAAACCTTTGTGTTACATGTCAGTCTGAACAAGGTTTTCAATTTTGAGTTTATAATTAGAGTACTCCGATATAACGGCACTACACAATTTCACAGAGTTCATTAAGCTAAGATTCTCACGCTGGCTCAGCGACACTTTTTCTTTGCGTTTCTTTTCTTTGAAGAGGTGTAAGCAGGAGTTATGGCGCTGGGCATTGATATATACGGCGTACCATTAAAATGATTTATACTCTGAGATACCGCACAAAGAAATTGTCAATTCTATAAATTAGATATTGAGCAACGTTTCGGTGGGCAACGTAGATAACATTCAGGGACCTTACGCGTCACGACAGCGCACCGTTGTCGGAGTACGTTATTTTAGGCCCTTGGCCAGATGCTCAATCGAGTTTCAAGGCCATCCAGGCATTACTGAACTTTTTAAAATTTACGGGCCTGGATTGGAGACTTTGAGCATGCCAAAGTGCTTGCCATAAGTTCTACATCTTCCTTCTATCGTCATCGTCACCCATCATGCACCTCTATCTTCCCTCTTTCTTTCCCTCTTCCCCTTCCCCCAATGCCGAGTAGCTGGCTAGAGGAATATACCTCAGGCCGACCTCTCAGCATTTCGTATCATTACACTTCTCTCTCTCTCTCTCTCTTCAGGGACGTATTTGATGTCTTCTTTCTTACAATGCGTTAACATTTCTGAAAGCTAAATTTGGGAAAACTTAAGGGTTGTCTTGTAAACTGGTTCGCACTACAAGTTGAGCAAAGTGTTGCCCTCTATACAAAAAGAAATATCTGCCTCTATTTTATCGTGTGAAAGCGGATGTACAACGAAGCTGTTGCCGACGTTAGACAAGCACAAGTGACGTTAGACTAGTATCACCGCCCCAAGTGACGCCAGATGCTGCTGCTGGTGGTCGTACTGCAGTTTCTTTCCTCTCTGTCGTTTTTCGAGCTCACGCTGCACCTCGGCAGACCTACGTATACGGGGCCTCACCATATCGCAGCCGCAAAGACACTGGAATCCGTTTCTAGGCTACTTCTCCTCGAAAAGGCCCCCAACATCTGCCATTGGGTCGCACTGAATGACGTGAATCCATACGTAGCCAACTGCAGGTGCGCTCTGTCTAGTGACGTCATCCCACACGCACCGTTTTCCAGCTGCCGTTTGAGGTCTGTTTGAGTGGCCCCGGCCCCAAGGTGGCGGTACTGTTTTTGGACAGTGGTCAACTAAACGACCGAGGAATACGGAAGAAAGTAAACGGGCTGTGAGAGTGTTCAGGTGTTTGTACAGGAATGACATTGATTCACAGTGTAGGAAAAGAACTAAGACGCTTACGAGCGAATATGCGGCCTGTGTGGTGGGCAACACAGCAGCAAAGAACGTCAAACGGAAAGTCAGAGAGAATGAGATAATCTCATGCTTGGGGGCAGTGGTAAAGAAACCTGCCATGAGTAACTACTTAGGAGGCAAAAAAAAATCTAAATTAGGAAAAAAAGAACTTATGATAACTCGAAGGGAAGCTCATTACTTTTCGATGCGAGGTCAGGAAGCCTCAGAACACGCACTTATAAAGCGAGATATAAGAAGGAAGAAGAAGCATGTACTTGCTGCGGTAAAGCTAGGGAAACCATGGAACATGTTGTATTAGAATGTGAAGATTTCTGCCCAGCGGTCGATTTAGGCACCAGTGGCCTCCTCGAAGCCCTTGGGTTAGCGAGAGCAGGGGGAACGTAAGAAAGTCCGCAGTAAAGATTAGTAAGGGTCAATTGGAAGATGGCGGAACAAAAGTAGGGAAGCGACAAACAACGGAGGTGTACAAAAACGAAGTTCACAATAGAAGTCAAGAAACTTTGGTTATGGGAAGTTATCGTGGTTCTTATTTTGCTTTTCTTTTTTTTCCTTTTTTTAACATAGGTGGAACATTAGGCAATAAAATAATCATAGCTCAGTGGCGCAACCTACCGCCCCGTTCCAAAGGGGACGCTCATAGCATCCATCCATCCATCCAGTGTTTGCCATAATGTCGATTACGGTCGCCGCTCACGCTGCGCAACAGATGAAACGGGCAGAACACTCATGCATCGAGGGCAGATACATCAGACAGCTTTAGTTACACGTACGTAGAGGCTTCACGTACGCAGACGTGAAAAGCCTACGTACCTTACGCGCACGCTTCTGAAACGCTTTTCGCTACACGTACGCGACGCACGCCAAGAAGGACCCTGTAGCTCCATCTATCGGGAAATGTGAACACCGTGGTAGCCAATTCAATCCTGTCGCCGTGTTTCCATGCAAGCCGTCTGCGCGCGCGCGGCCCGCTATCGCTTGTTCGTGATCTTGCGGAACTACCACGCGAAGCTGTCTACGTGCGCAAGAAACGCACGCAAAGAATTGAATCTCACGTACGTCCGTCAGACGCGCGCGCGCCCGCTATGTTCTACGCATGCGCACTGCTGACACGTAGAAGCTCTACGTACGCAAAGCCTATCTACGTACGTGTAACTAAAACTGTCTATTGTATGTACACGTACAGTCGCGATCAATTTGAAGATGATCGCGTGAGCATCGACCGGCGGGCCTTCCAAGCAGCATAGCGGCAGAATTCGGAACTGCGAATATAAAAATTGCGCTGCCTTCTTCCCCTATTATGCTCTTCCAGGCTGCAACCATCACCCCCAAGACCAACTTGCCACATTTTTGTGTTTGTTTCCCTTTCATGGCAATGATCTGTGTGCGTCGATTCCGCATGCATATATTGGCTAACAATGACGTCTCTGTGCGAAAGCTCATAACGCAATCGAAATGAATTCGCAGGGGATGGCGTGAACGGTGGCGGGAGTGACAGCTTTCCAGGGAACACCAATAGAGAGGGAGGGGAGCTATCTGATGTTTCCCTCTCGACCGACGGTGATGACGTAACGTGGCGCTGCCCCTAGTTCTGGTCGCCGCTCGAGCGATCACCTTCAAATTGATCGCTACTGTACGTTACGCGCGCACGCACGTGTGCGGATGCAGCACACATCCTCATCCTTCTAGGCCCGCCACCAAGCTCAATTTAAGTGCCTTCTTAAATTAATTGCACTGTTCAATGTAAATTGCGTCAAAGAATTGTAAAGTACGAGTTCCACAAAAGCAGGAGACAATGATAGCTTCGGATTGTAATTCGAAAATACGAGAAAACATGATTCCGTTACGCGGAAACTCGCAGACAAAGCCCTTTTTACACCTGCGGATTGAGGTCTATATGGGTGGCAGCGACCGCAAGGTGGCGGAACTGTTTTCCTTTTTTTCTTTTTTTTGCTGATCGCAAGCTTAAAGGGGCCCTGAACCACTTTTTATCGAAGTGGAGAAATGCATTTGAAGTGAATATAGGGCTATTTCAGAATCACTTTGCCGCAAAAAGTACTCCAATGCGTTCAGCAGAAGCTGAATTGTCGGAAATCAAAGGCGGCCTCCCCAAAGCCTTGCACTGCGAAGGTTACCGCGGAGACGCCACCATGGCGAGCAGTTCGAATTTCCGATTTGGTGCCTATGCCGCGCTAAACGTGAGCCAAACCAATGCCTCCTTTACTAGATGCTCGCCGCGTTGCTCGCTTTCCCATTGTCGCGGCGGTTCCCTTAGTTGAGCATAAATTCCGTGAGGCGGCGCTCGTTGCCTTTTCAACTTCCGGCTGATGTGGCAGTGGCGGCTGAATGCTTCCGCCGGCGCGTTATATGCGCGGTCGTCTGTTAGCGAGCGTTATCGCGGGCCTCCGAGACGGCGACAGATGCCGTGGTAATCTCAGAGGATGCAGCATTTCACCTAAGTTGCAGGCCTTCGCCATGAGAGTCGCTCGTTGCCTTTTCATGTAGACGAGAAAAGGGAGAGGGAACGGAACCGAGTTTAGCGGACAACGCGGCAGGGATCTAGTAAAGGTAGCATTGGCCAAACGCGGCTGTCCTCAGAGAGCCGCAGCGCGTTTAGCCACTGGACTCGTAGCGGCACCGCGCGGCGACCGTGGTGTAGCCGAACGCAGCGACCAATAGCAGCCACGTATTGGAGTGTGCTTTGTGACGAAATAAAGCACACAGAAGAGTCCGAGGAGCATGGGGTTTTTGAAACGAGAGCTTTTGAGAAAAAAGTGACCTCGCGCTCCGCTTGCAAGCTCCACGGACCGCGTACGATAGCAGAACTTGGCTGAGGTGTTCACAACAGCGTATGCTACCCGCGGACTGTGTTATTTCACCAAGCCGGAGGGGTTGTTCAGGGCCCTTTTAAGAAAAATCCCGGCCAACTAGAAGCTAAAAGCTTCGCTGTAAGAAGAACAAAAGTTCTAACTAGGTAGACTTTATCGTGATACTTCAGGCAAATCCATTAAAATTTCGGATGCCCAGAAATACGAAGAAAAATAACCTGCAAAGAACTGCGTAACAATACACAGTATCCCTGAAATCCCTGCCTCGTTTTATTAAACACAAGCAATTTGAGAAAGAATTATAATTTTTCGAATCAAGGTTTGAAGAAGTCGTGGAAATCAAGGGTTACGCCATAATGGCGAATACGACTACTAAACAATAATGTTTCACTGCGTAACATATTAATCTAACAGGCCCTTATTGCAACTGCATAACGGAATTCAGCCGCTACTAAACGCATATTTTCTTTTATTTGAAACTGGGCGCCGTGTAGCCATTTCGAAAAATAGGTTCTAGAAATTTTTGCGAAAATTCACTTATATTGCAACTAGTCTGCTTCCTCACTGCAATACAATGCAGTAGAACAAAGTGGTAACTGTAAAATAAGCGCATTCTGCGGCACCATTTGGAGCCGTATTTCTTGAAACAGTAACTGTAGGCGCGGTTCGGCTTTATTGCCAAAGGGTGAACCTCAGTTCTTGCTGACTTCAATTCTGCAACGAGGCGTCCCCTAATGCCGATAATTAAACAGTATATGTGAACGTATGACAGATAATATCGGCATTTTTGAATATTGCGCGAATCCACCTAAAGCGGAAAACTGGAGAGAGTTGGTGTGAAATAGTCTGACGTAATTAAAGCACTTGAAGATGGAGACACCCCTACAAAAGACGACAGATCGAGCTCTTATTCCCAAAAACGCTGAGCTTTCAGCACTCCCTTCATTAAACGGTTAATTAAACCTCGGCGCTGAGAGACCGCCCTGCTGCCTTCACGCCGCGCGTCCTTCTCCAGTGCTGTAAACATGTCAGACCGCTGAAATAATCTCGTCTAGCTTTCTGCTTTATAACGATTTAAACAAAAATCTAGAGTACAATTATCATCGTTGAAAAAAAAAGAAACACCGCGCAAATGAACACGGACAAGGAACGAACACAGGACAAGCGCTGCATTTGTCCGTGTTTATTTCGCGCTGTATTTTTCACCGATGTGTTCGTACCAGCTAGCTTACATTCACGCCATTTAAAGTTAAGATTATGGTGTGCCAAACGTTCTATGATTGCTGTTTCATTGTTGACATTACGGGAAATGTAGATGCTATAGTGAAGCCATCGAGTAGTGAGACTAAAACCTTCGGCTATAAAATTTGCGCTAATGTCCAAGTTCGAGATGTAAGGATTCAAAACGTGCCGGGGTTAATTTTCGATTCGTTTGACGATCACCACTTTTTCGCGCGCCAGTGTTCCATAGTGAGGCGACATAATAACTGTAACATCTATGCACATCGCAGAAGGTGTTGAGCAATTGTATCTCAATACGGCACCAGGGTAAGTAATTTCTACCAAACATTTGTGCATTTAGTTCTAGCTTACTTGAAACATACAACTACGACATTACGGCCTCTCTCTTCGGTACGTTATTTAGTGATTTCGTTTTTATCGATGAATACCGCGAGAAACATTGCAGGATTTACTGCGCAAAGATATTGCTTCCACCCGTTCCATCACTGCCCGGCCAGTGTCGCCAGAACTGTGAAATTAGTGAGTCAATAAAACAAATGATAAGCAAACGCCCCCGTTGCAAGTTATTATACGTCATCAAGAGCACAACTCCGTTTAGTAAAGCAAACCTTTCTCTACCTACTTTTCGGATGGTTTGGGGTTTGGCGCATCTTATTTCGACCAGTAAAGTGCTGTTTACTGGAGCGTTTGAGCGGAGCGTTCACGGTCCGCTCCGCTCAGAGCGGTATATGCTAGCAGTTTTCGCACAACCACTTAGCGAGAACGCTAGTGCGCTTGCGCACAATTTACGCTCATGGCGGCCGCTGAAGATCACATCCCTCGCTACGCTTACAAAACCGAGTTAACAGAGCATGCGTGAGCGCCTATCACACTAAACATTTTACACCCTTAAGGGTGTTTTAAGGGTGTTTTTGTCGCGCGGTAGCACCCTTACCGTCAGAGCCCTAAAAATTTATAGAGGACCAACGGCGGATCTCTGATGAGATGTGCGATGACAAAAGACGTAGTTGAAAACTATGTAATCATTCTGACAGCCTTGGGCGCACAGAAATATCCGACAAGAGAATTTCACAGGGAGAGAGAGGAAACTCTCCTGTCGGATATCTATATGCGCCCAAGGCTGTCAGAATGATTACATAGTTTTCAACTACGTCTTTTGTCATCGCACATCTCGTCAGAGATCCGCCGTTGGTCCTCTATAAATGTTTGTAGGGCCCTAACGATAAGGGTGTTACAGAGCGACAAGAAAACACCCTTAAGGGTGTAAAAACGTTTAGAGTGTACTTGGCTTCCTGGCGCTAATTATGCACAGTTTCTTGCAGCGCCTCAGCGCGTGAAATCTGAACTGAGTGGAGCGTGAGCTGCGCTAATTTAAAAAACAAGACTGTCTGTTGTTACCCTATCTCAAAGGTCGGTTCACTATTGTCGGCGTGATTATCACTGGATACACTATCACAGTGAAGCGGGTTAATCCCGCAGACAGCATAGAAATCGCGGTTACGTGGGTCTCGCGGTGGCTGTATTTAGCCTTGCCGTCGTCGCTGGCAGGGGCATCATGTAATGACTGTTGTGCAAGACGCTGTGTTGAATATAATTAGTTGCGTGGCATTTCTTTTACCGCTTTCATGAAACCTTCGCTTCTCAGACTCCAACGTAGTTGGTTCGACCTGCAATCTCCTTTTCTTTTTAAGTTCGGGACAGTCATCAGAACTATATTTGCAGAACTGTAAGTCTGGTGACTTGTCCATACTTCTGTATCAGCAATATGGTCATGATTACCAGTATCTCAGGGTAGCCCAGCCCCGTAGCTCATACTTATTTACATGAAAAAGGTGAAGCCGTCCTTCTCGGCAAACAGCGCACCGATTTTGATAAAGATAGTTGCGTTTAAAGATAAAAGTTATGATATACAGAATTTCCAAATTTATACGCCATGTTCATTTTATAAAAGCTTTACAATATTGCGACATTCAAAAACTCCACTACCAAGTTTACAACTGTGTCACTCAGCAATACAAAACAATATCAAAATTAGGTAACTGGCGCCTAATACTGCGTCGAAAATGCGAAGAAGTTGGCTTTCATACACCACACTGAAATACATTGTTATTTTTCTTTGTACGGCTTTACCAAACTCTCGTAAATATTGTAAACATTTCGCGTAAGCTAGAAATGTATATGCCACCTTTGCCCACTTGAGGTGCTTCGACATTCGATGCCTGTGTTTGGTGCCTAGGTACAGGCTAGTAAATCTAGTCCTTGTTTGTTTTTCTTTTACCTTATCAAACATAAAAGGTTTGAGCTTTTAAAACAAAGTTCTGCTTTCTGGTGTCGCCAGAACCTAATATGTTTTCTCAAGCGCACAAATTACATCCCGATATGTTCAAACGTTACCTCATAAAAGCATCGGAGTTGGTCCCGAGTTAAAGCTTCCTCTTTAGAACACTACAAACGGAATCTTCAGAAGACTTCAGCAGAATGAGGCGACGGTGAAAGAAGCCCAAAAGTCAACGGGAAGCGTTATCAGCAGAAAATTTCGTATCAGTATTTATGAAATTTAGTAGGACACCGTAAAGAAAGACGACCGTTATGACTGCCAACATTTGGGCGTTTACCGTTATTTTTTCCTTGCATGGATGTAACTATAACACCGGAGGATATCGAGATTTAGCTTCCCGCGACGGCAGCTCTTCCTTCGTAAAGGTGTCGGGGGAAAGTTTTAAACGAAACGGCGAAAACAATGGCGGTTACTTTTCTCAAAGTTAGGCCACAAAAAAAAAAAAATTGTCTGGGGAACCATATGGTTCCATCGAACATCAGCGGTCGTTTTCCGAAATCGAGCACTTACGGCCTTTTGTACTCCGTGCATTACTCTAAAACCGCACTAAAGCATCCGGTGGAGCGCCAAAGTTTTCGCAACAGGGCGCACCGAAATTCTGATAGAAGCTATGCGAAGAAAACGAAAAATCAAAAAGTGTTTTATTCACAAAGGAGCAGGTGCTTTTGCCATAAACTAAAAAACGTATCCCGTAGGCCCATTTCCCTACAGTCGAAACAGTTCTCTTTTCTTTGCGGCTCCCTTTCGTTGCTACGGATTTTGGGTAGGGCATTGTAGTCGAACAAAACCTTGCAATCCACTGAAGATTTTGTCCCTTGCTTTGACGGTCGATGCGATCTGTTTCTTCCCTAGTTTTGTGCATGCTTTCTGTCTACGGTAGTTATTGATTTCTTGGGACCCGTAAAAAATGCCGCTAATGTTGAAGCGACCGCAATCTTTCAGCGAGTTTTTTAATGTCTAATCAAAGCAGTAGAGAAATAACGCTAAATTTTATAACGGGGCTTTGTTGCACACGCTGAATAAATAGGAGTATATGTACAAGTTTCGGCTTTTTTCTTCTTAGATTGGTGAAGCAGAACTTAATGCTGTAACTTTATATACCAAGTGTAAAAACACACCCAACGTTCTCTCCGCGATAACACAGATTATATAGAATATTTATTTGTCATGGCAGGTTGAAGTGACTCTATAAGTCAGCAATACGTGGTTGCCTACTCAAATTTTGATTCGTTTACTCATCCATTTGATCGAGGATTAATTGCTTCTCACTTAATTAAATTATGGCGTTTTACGTGCCCATACCACGATATGATTATGAGGCGTGCTGTACTGGAGGACTCCGGAATATTTTGGGCCACCTGAGCTTCTTTATCGTGCACATAAATATAAGTACACGGGTGCTTACGCATTTCGCCCCCATCCAAATGCGGCCGCCGTGGCCGGGATTCGATCCCGCGACCTGCTGCTCAGCAGCCCAACACCATAGCCACTAAGCAACCAGGCGGGTGGATCTCACTTGATACTCACACGACGCTTATGCCAGGGTGCTATGCTACTGTTTTACCGAGCACTTCTTTATCGGATTCATACGCTATAGCTCTCCCGTGCCTGCTAAAACATGCAAGCCAAATCATCGAGAACTTCAAAGCGTGCAAGCACAGGCACTACGCGTTTACATTGGCCTTCCGCGGAGCGCCTCAACAGCAGTAACTGTTATAATTGCTCAAGACCATCCAATTACGAACTGCATTACCATCAACATGCTCAGGGCCCGTAATCATCACGTTTCATTAATGCAATCAAGCTCCCTTGCCTGCCTGCCAGAACGACGACCACAGGCGTAATTCTCAAGCGCGGCCGGCATTCATCGTCTCTTCCTACCATCGGGCTTCACAGCCTCGTCGGGTTCACCCTCCCCTTTGTGGTGTTTAAAACAACCTCAAGTGAGCCTTCCCGTTTCAGCGACAAGAAACAAGACCCACCTTTGATTTTACCTTTGCCTTGAAGCAAGCAGCTCTGGAATGTTTGCACACTTTCTACTTAGACCGAATTCACATATATGCGGATGGATCTTCGCCTCAGATCTGCTGCTCCGGTGCAGTGGTTATACCATCATGATCAATAAACATCACATAAATGATTTCTCACGTCACAACATCGACCAGTTCGAAGCTTGTTGCTCGGCGAGATGCCGCTGATTATATTTACTTATTTTATTTATTTATTTACAGGATACTGCCGGCCTTAGTCTTAGGCCTTGGGCAGGAGTGGACAGGAGTAGATATTACCAACCAACCGGCTAATCGGATGGCGATATCATGCGAGTCGAAGGCGGACCTGCAATAGTCTTTTGTCAGCTCTTCGTCGCGGGTCCTGTGAGCAGCCCGTGTCGGAGATACGAGAAGCACACCATCATATTATCGCGGAAAGTCACGACGTCGTGTTTCAGTGGCTGCCGGTTCATTGCGGTATCTCCGGCAACGACTTCCACCACAAAGCTGCTAGGGAAGCACACGAAGGAGCAAACCTTGTTTCTGCACCTTTATCGAGAACTGACGCAGCGCAACACTTAAACAAGCTAGCGCACCGCATGACATTGGAGATGTGGCACACACTTGAGCTTACCCAGCATCGATTGCATTCCCTCGACCCATCTATGCAACTGTGGCTGTTACCTGGGCTTCCGCGAAACGAGGACATAATGCTGCGACGCTTACGCTTAGGCGTCGCATTCAGCAATGCATATATGTGTTTGATGGGAATGGCTGATAGCGCCGAGTGTAATGCCTGCGGTGTCGAGGGGACTATAGAAAATCTACTGTGCCTCTGCTCCGCTTTTGAATATGAAAGTCATGGTTTCTATTTAGTTAAATAGAAAACCGTTCTCCTTAAACAAGATAATGGGACCATGGCCTCGCATATCGCGGCTACAAAAGGCCAGAAAAGCACTGCTGCAATGTTTGAAAGGTACCGGATTGAGTGACTCCCTGTGATCCGGACTGGGTCGCCGTCAGTAGATATAGAGCAGAAAACTGTTACGAAGTAGGCGATATCCCCACTGGAGTGTCTTTTCTTCTCTTAATTCTATTCGATTCAGTTTATTCGCCAGATAATACAGGATGGCTAAAAGCTGTGTAGAAACCCAGGTAGCCGTTACAAGGCAGATACAGCGAAATGGCAAAAACAAGATACTTGACCACAATACCTGAAAGGGAAATTTAAGCATTTATGCTAATTGCCAAAGCCAACAAATAAAGAAATATATAAGGTGAAAATAAAAAGAGTACGTCGTCAGTACACAAGAAAACGGTCAGAAACGTGAAGGTCATATATAAACAAAAGAAGTGATACAACAAACGTTTATTGCAACACTTTTACAAAAAAAAAATGCTCGCAACCGAGATTTGGACATGTATTGCGTTTCTTTGTATTTGTTCACAAATAAAGGAAGCTTGTGTTAACGCATTGATAATTTGTAATCTGTGCGATAATGCGGGAGAATGCACGTTATCCTCCCCTGTTCCTCCCCTCCCCCCCATAGCGTAGCCAACCGGACTCAGTCCTGGTTAACCTCTCTGCCTTGCGTTTACCATTTTCTCTCTCTCTCTCTCCCTCATTCTAAACATGTCACCTCTACTTTTTTTCCCGTGACTCAACCTGGAGCACTTATGGACGACGAAGAAGTCCTGCAATCAAGTGCAAAACTATGCACTAACATTGTCAGGTAATAGCACTGCGGTTTCCACCACGCGGCCTTGACCGCATGACCGGCATCGACAAATTTCAACGTGGGAGCTTTGCGGTGTGCACCTTAGCAGCACTTTTGCCGGTTTGACTCGCTAACCGAATTGGTTGGCCTCGACCAAGAACATTAGCGTGTAGCCAAGAACACGAAGGGGATCCTTTTCTTTTCCTGCGCGTTTTACGCACGGACATATTGTCCTACTGAGGTTATTTGATTGAGTACCATGGTGGCCGTAGGTTTCTAGGGAAAAGTTTAACATCAGAGCCAATTTTATGGCAAAAGAAAAAAAATGGCAGTGCTCATTATAAACCTCTCTTTTAGCCGCAGTCAGTAGGGTGGACGTCCTGGCGAAATATCCAAGCATTTACACTGAAGAAGTAAAAACACCTGTGTCGTCACAGACTCACGATGGTACAGAGCAGCCGCTTCCTTAGCCACAGAACGCGTAGTAGGCCCGGTGCAGTCCTAGCAGAAGATATCGCTTATGTGAATGTCTTTATTTTTGGGATCAAAGCTGCAGCGTAAACTTTTCAGCATTGTCTTCAACGTAGCTTCGTCCTGTTTCTCGCCATGTCTTCTCGCATGGGCTGCGCTACTTCTAGTCCTTGTACTGTTCAGGTCGTCAGAGACTCAGTTAAGGTAATTCAGCACGTTAATAGGTAATGAACGTCAGTTGTTAGACAGCGCTCGTCCTGTGTCCTCCCCCTTTTTTTCTGTGTTGCCGTCGTTTACCGCGCCGATTCAAAGAATTCTAAGGTCAGTGAACTTCAACGATCAATCCATCTTGCTTCTACTCCATCTCTAAGACGACCTACGCAGCATCCAGTACTCATTCCCATTAGAAGTTGTTGGAATGCACATATTGCTTCAACTTTAACATTACCGCCCCCGTCCAGCGCCAGGTGCTCGCGTGTCACCTTTCCAGTGCCGCGTCTAACGCATGTGTCTGCGCGCAGCAGCGGAAGCAGTAAGAAACAGAGCGCTGACGCTAATAATGTTTTGCAATCAGTCAAATCTATTTTTCGCGTAAAACTTTGGCTCTTGTCTCTTGCATCTGGGTCATGTTTATAGCGTTTTCGCTAGAGGTACCAGAAAGTCCATGCGCCCTAATCAAACTCAAGGGCTGCGCGGACATAGCGAAATTAATTGCTCCCCTTTGTCGAGTCACGACCTGTCGCGAAGCCTGAACGTGTAGAAAGGCCAAGCAGCAGCGGTGGACCGACGTAATTAATTGCAGTTCAACAAATGTTGCTGATAACATTGAGCAAATGGTAAAATGTAGGAAAAGCAAGAACACACGCTCCTCGTAACAAAGCTTCAGCCTAGGGGCATCGATGGAAAGGTCTGACTCTGTCGCTTCGTTTACGAGCAGCCACGCACGCAAATGAGCCATGCCTGGAAGCTGCTCCCGGGTCCGAAGCGCGTTTATGACCGTCGGCGAAGCAAACATTGTGTCCCCAGCAATTTGTGGTTTTCTTCGAACAAACGTACGTAAGCCTTTCTCATCTTGAAAGACAGCCTTCTTCTTGATGGACAAAAAAAGGGAGAGAAAAATTGCGGTAAAGGACTCCAAAACTAAGTTCTGGGACACTCTGCAAACTCAGCAGTGAGCACAAAATTAAATAAAGGCGAGAGAGGGAAGTAAAAACAATTCGCCGACGATTACGATACTCCCTAAGGCGAATTTCGAGTGCAGCTAGCTGTCTATGTGTTTTGAATTCTCAATGTTTTATGGCGAATAATTTGATTGTGCGGCGCTGAGGCTCTCTGCTCGGACAGCTCGTTTAGCAGCAGCAGCACACGAAGCACTTCCACCGATTGCGTCGCCCATTGTTCAGAAAGAAAGCGTGCAGATGGGAACACGTCACTCGCGCGCAGCGCATTTTTTAGCGGAGGTGGTTCCGCACGCGATGTAGTGGGTCCGATGCCCGCGCCAGCGCTTTGTTTCCGCGCTGGCCGCATTCCCGGTCGTGCCGGCACACCGCTTTCCTCCTCACCCCTTTCGCCATACCCTACTCAGCTCTCCACCTCCTGGTTGGGCTGCGCCCTCGTCTCCGCTTTCCTACTCGCGTCTTTCACCTCCCCCCCCTTGCTGCTCTCGGCGTTCGTTTTCATCTTTCGCTGCGCTCGTTCGCTCGGTTACGCCGACGCTCGCCGCAGGAATGGGCGTGTAAGTGCTTTGCTCAAAAAATGAGGCCTAAACATCACGTTTCTGTATTTAAGTTCACGGTGCCCGACAAAAGTCAAGTCAAACACTTGAACGCTTTACGTAATGGGCTCCCTGCGAATGCTGATTCATAAATCCTGGCCAACAACGCCGCGTGCAAGTATTGCGGGTGCGACGAAACAATAGCGCATATTTTGGGTCACTGCCGGTCCTTCGGCGCTGAATGATGCGCTCTACCACAAAGTCCCAGCCGCTTAGGTGGCGTACCGCTAACGAAAGCAGATAGCCTGGAACCTTGGCCGAAGCATTATTGCATGCACAAGGCCACAAACGGGGCTGTTGTGTTTCATCAAGGAGTCTCAAGTGCAAGCTCGCCTCAGGTGGTCATAGAACTTTCAGGTGCGAGTACGTTCATGGAATCACATCCTTTTTAATGCCGAGCTTTTTTGCCAACTTCGCCGGCATTTGGCGTGGTTTGTCGGTTTCTCGCTTGATGGGCATGTGAGCCAGTCTAGCAGTGAACTAGCAGTGAGCAACGTTGGGCTAATAGGTATGATTAATCAGCCAGCACTGAACGTCAACCGAAAAACAGCACCACTCAGCTGATGTATGTTCTACGTAATCAAACAAGCCGCGACCTGTACATATCATGTTCGCTCACATGTATACCCAAATTACACCGGCTCTTTGAAGTGGTTAGGTTTGCTGTGGACTAACCGTGTTTTTTCTGACTCTCAAAAACGTCTTCGTTAAACCAGCCTGAAGAAAGTACAATATAGCAAAGCGGTAAAAGCCGCATGGCGCTACCTCCGTACCACCGTACGGTGGTACCGGTACGAGCACTGGTACTGTGCGGTGGCGCGGTACCAAGGGGACGTTTCTCGCATTCTTCCCTTGTGGCACGTACCGTTTTGAGACGCTGTCCCTGGGATGCTGCACCTCCAATTTCAGCAACTGCACGGGTTTCCGAAGTGGTCCTTATGGAAGTGGCACTCTCGAAGTACTGGTTGGTGCCTGCGTACGTCTAAGGCACAATGGGGGGGGGGGGGAGGGGGGGGAGAGCCACCCGTAACACATAGGGCAACGCAGTGCCACAAATAACCAGCTCAAAGCATGATAAACCCATATTTATCCGGGGCTTCCACGTTGTAGCTCGTAGCAGAGTGCCGGATTCAGAAGGTCGTTCGTCATTTTGAGAACAGTAATCCTGCCATCAACCAACAATTATGAGCCCAAGACCATCAGCCGTGTGACCTGCAAAATATGGAGGATACCGGGTATTCGAAAGTAGCTCGTTTCTTGTCTTCTAACAACTTTTAATGTGTTAGCATTCTTAGTGCACTTCACGCACTTTCTGGGGGCTATTTATCCATCTATGTATGTTTGTACGTTTCTATCTACGTTTGTTTGTATATAACGTTTTTCCCTCCTACTTGGATAACTGTGGTCGAATGGTTAGCGCATCGGACAGCTGTGCTGAGGTAACAGGGTTTGAAACCAAGCATCGGATCATCTTGAGTCACTGAGTATGTGCCACTGTGCAGACACGTGCCTCTTTCCAACGTAGCGCTTTCACACTGACATGGGTCATTGTAGATGCGGGACTGGGTAGGCACCGGTGTTTGAAGAAACTCATGCACCGACTTGGAGCCCTAGGTATGTGCCACTTGGTCTGTGACAGTCTTCAATGAACATTTTTGACGCTTGTAGGTCAACTAGGCTTGGCCGTCGGGAATGTGCCGCTCTACAATGACGAAGAAGATCCATTACATTTCTCCGATGCTGAGCGGTGTCGCACCCACTCCGCAAAGTTTCCCCAAGGACACCAACCAAATGGAATGGCAGGCTGTGTCGCAAATGCGCTGGATAGGTGGCGCTCTTCAATGAAGGCCTTTCACGCCAACGCTTTAGCGACCGGCGCCGTGAATTCATTGGTTGTGTACCGCTCTTCAATAAACCTCTCGCCTACTTGGGTCACTGAGCACTTGCCACTGTTCCAAGCTAGGGAACAATTCTCAGTGTTCGCAGGCACCGGCGAGCAATGCTTCTCGTCGCGGAGGCTACGCGCCGACTTCTCTTCAGTGCCACTAGAAGATGCAGCGTGTACAGAAAGAAGCGCAAGGAAGGAGCATGGTTGCTGCATGACGCGTTTTTGAGCGTTCGCACGCTCCGGCGCGCCATGAATTTCGGAGGCCACGCAAGGCTTCGTGGCGGCGGCGCTAGATGGCACCGAGTGTTCATAGGGAAGCGTTCAAGAGGAGTCCCGTTGCAGAACACACGCCATAAATAGCTCGCCTAGACGGTGGCAATACGTTGTGGGGATATATTCATTTCATGCTAACGCATTAGTGTCGATAGTCATCGTGAGGTGAGTTCCGCGGTTTTATTTTTCATCCCAATCAGCGTGGAGTTTGCCAAAGCCGCTCTTGCGAAGCCTCAACCGCTTTTTTCATTCCTAAAATTTGCAGGTATCTCGCCCTAATATCCTGTTTATGCAGTTCTTATTGATCTTGAAATGCCTTTTTGACAAAGTTCCTCCCTGTCACTGATTGCCCAACCTGCTATGCCCTTGCTTAGGCCCTTGTATGTTCATCTATACTGGTGATTTTCTAACTAATTGGAAGCACTTCATTGTTGCTAAATTTCACAGGTATCCTCCCTATCGTGTGCACGCTGACGTTGCCCAAGGGACTGTGCTAGGAATCCTTGTGTTTAGAATTATCATAATGACCTGCCTTCAAGATCAGTTCTAAAACGTAGAACTTGCGCCTGACTATTGTTCTATATCTCCCCGCGAATAACCAGTCTTGAGCTTTTCGCGTGCAAAATGATCGGCTGAACATACAGGACTGCTGTGGCAACTGGCTCATGTCCATCAAAAATATCTAGACTTAATTTACAACTCAATTATCCCACACCCTTACTTAGAACAATTATTACCTAGGTATTATATTCTCCCGTGACCTAGCATGGTCACAATACAATAGCCACATTAGCAATTCTGCAAATCAAGTGTTGGGTTACCTTCATCTTCAACCTAATCTTAGGTGCCTTTTGAGTTTTGCTTATAGTTCACTTGTAGCACTTCAGTATACTAATGTAATTTTGGTCCTTATCAAGCTAGCAGCATTATTATGCTTGAATCCATCCTGTCTCTAATTGCTCTCAAAGCTTAAGTATATCAGCAGCAGCATCTCAGCTTGACCTTCCTGCTCTTGGTATCCTCGAAAAATTGCGAGCTTGTATCGGTCAGCGACTTTTCTATTCCTTGCAACAAGGCAATATATTCATCAACCCAGCTCACCGGTGACCTCCCCATAGCCATCCAAATGACATATACCCTGAGCAAACTCATACACAGACCTTCCAACAGTTTTTGTAGGTAAGGTGTTAGCTGAATGCACATGGGATTGGCCTATCTGGGATCTGAGCATCTTTTAACTGATACCATAGAAAAATAAAACGGCCCTTTTGCACCTTTAGAGTATCGTATCTAGTTGCACGTGCTATATAAATGGATGCTTCAACGAGGCAAGAGACGAGACTTAGACGTAGAATAGGCAAAATTAACGTGACAGGCGTAATACGCGCTAATACGGTAGAAAATTAAGAGGATCGAAGCTTTAGCTCGGGCCCAACTCATACGCGGCCTATTCAAATACATGTAAAACGCAAAAACGTTTTTATGAGATAACTCCTGGACCGATTTTGATGAAATTTGTTGCATTTGAAAGAGAAAGTTAAATTCTAGTGAATGTTGGAAGCGGAATTTCGATTTAGGGCTTGAATTTTCCTAAAACGATTTTCAAATATTTGACCGTTTGAAAGAAATAGAAGCACGAAGTTTACAAATTGATAGCTATGCATCAAGAACTGATATCGCGGTTCTGTAAACGGCATCCATTAGATCATTCAAAGCGGACAAATTCAGTATGTCATTTTACATCTTACATGAATTTGTTACGTTGGTTACAACGGTTTTACAAAAGTTGTATTTCCCTATGATTAATTTTTTTATATTCATGTGTAACATATTAATTTTGTCCGCTATGGATGTACTTTTAGATGCAATTCACAGAATTGTATTATAATGTTTAGTGGTTGAGTTACAGAGTTGTAAACTCGATAGTCTCGTTTTTTGAAATTTTTCGATTTTTGCCAATTTTTAATAAAATATTCACGACCTAACTCAAAAATTCGAAACCAACTGTCACTAGACTTAGAGTTTTTCTTATAAATGCAACAAACCTCGTCAAATTTGGTGCGGTGGTTGCTGAGAAAAACGAATTCTCCTTTTACATGTATTTAGATAGGCGCCCCCGAGCTAAAGCTTCCTCTTAACGTTGCACTATGCTCCTGTAAAGGGTGCACCGCCGTAGATATGGACATGCTGAGGCAAAGCCACCGTGTCGCACAGGTTTGGGAAATGGGGCGAGTTCGCTTGGACTAAACACGACTCGCGCGAGGCAATGGTGTCGGGAGAGCGGCTTTGCCGGTACCCACAAGAAGCGAGAATTCAGCACAGAGTGAATAAAATAACGCTATGGGTGTAGTTATGCCCAATATGCTCTGAAATTGGCCACGTTCTACCATAGACTTCACTGTCTCGAGGATCGACCAAACTGATCTGTTGGTTTAAAAAAAAAGTCAAGCAAGTGTCGACGCTAAAGAAGGTACTTCCATATAATTGCGAGTGAAATGCAATATGAATAAGGTACAATATGAGTGAATAATGAGCATGAACAGAGTAGGCTTATAATCGACGTTTAATCATAAGATAATTTTAACCTTCCTGTACGTCGACCTTCTTTCCTTGATCGCCGACGCTTGTATTTGTTTCTCTCTCATAAACAGCAAGGCTGGAGGAGCTTTTCAGCCCACATCGCCAAGTTAACAGATTGCACCCACCTTAAAGCAGCCATTGAAAGTCATAATCTAACATGATAATCGATAACCATATTATTCATTGTCCACCCCTCATATCACGTCCCTCAGGGGCCGTTGCGGTATAAATAAACAAATAAATAAACAAATAAATAAATAAATAAATAATATGTAATTTTTTTACGTAAATTTCTTATAATTGAGCTGCATGATTCTGGTGTTATTGTGTACGTACCGATTACTTGCGCCTTCCCTAGGATTGGTGTGGACCGCTATCACGCAATGGTTCTTTGAAGCCTTAGTAGCATTTAGGTATGTGGCGCGCTTACCTTATCGCCATTCTTCTTTCGTCAAGGTTTATGCATAACCTCTCGTTCTCGTGATATCGCGACGTCTGGCATTGTATATACGCCTGGTTTTGTACCTGCAATTGGTTATTACTTATTACTTGGGAACGGTGTGTCACGCGAACGTAAATAGTGCGCGATACTAACGACGAGATCTGTGCGCTGCATAACCGTATTTATTCTGTGATATTACGCGCCGTGTGCGCTGAAAATAAGCGCAGTTCCATCCGTTGTCATGCCGTCGTCTTCATGCCGCTATGATCGTGTCGTGTAGTCATTCCAGCTTCGTCATCCTGTTGTCGTCATAGCATCGTCCTCACGCCATCGTTGTCATACGCTCATCATCTGATGACAGTCCTCCTTTCGTCGTTATACCGTCTTTGTTCTTCCATCGACCTCATCCCTTCTTCGTTTTTTTCTTCGTCATTACTCCGTCTGCGTGATGCCGTCATGGTCATGCTACCATTCTCATGGGAGAGCTTGGCAAGCAAGTGCCATGTCAATGTGGGACTATACCGAATCAACAGAATTCTCCGAACGGCCACTACAGATGTTAACTAAACGCTGATTTTTCCGTTCAGAAATACGATGTGTCGCTACGTTGCAGGGAAGCTAATCGCATTACCATCGACAGCCATCGAGAGATGAGTTGTGCCATAATGTTGTTCACAATTTTGCCTGCGAATTTTCTTGCAATGACTCTGTGTTTTTCGGACTGATATGTGATACTACTGCTCTGTGAGCATTAACTGCTTTACAATGTTCCTGCTGCCAACTTAACTGCGAGAGTGCACAAAACTGCATATGTCAAAACTGTTCCACATGTTCAAGAGCCAAAGAGTAGCCGAAAACATATTTTTATTACAACATCTCCTTCTGTCGTGTAAGTAAAAAGAAGAAAAAAAATAATCAAGGATATAGCACTATTTACGATGCCACCTTGAGGTGTGACTGTGTCACATAAAAGCAGTGGCGCGAGCACGACCGCGACAACCCTGACACTCGAAGTTTTCTGAGCATGCTCAGTGCTTCACACGTTTTTTTAATCTTATCTCTGTCGTATCGTGCTTTCTCACTTGTCCTCTTTCCCCGCGACGCCATTTTGTTGTCATCCGCGGAGCCGCGGCTCCTGCTTTTATTCCCTGCGCAGCGCTGTTCATCTGCGGTCACTGTCGGACGCTGAATATAGATTGGTAATTACCCCGAGGAGCTCCGCACCCTCGTCGTCGTAGCGGACTGCTTCGTTTATGGATTAATTAAGAGCACTCAAACCGGAGGAACTCACCGGGGTGGAAATTGTGCTTGATATGCCTCTTCATTCGCTTCCGTTAATGCCGCGCCTTCCTTCTCGCCTGAAAAGAGGCTCGGTCCAGCGGACCGGAAAACATGGACGCATCATAAGGGGAAAAAAAACGGAAAAAGGAAACAAATGAGAAACAGCAGCTCCTCCCGGGCGCGTCTCTTTCGAGGCTGTATTACGTTGTCGCAACAGGCAGTGACTCCGCTTCACTCGACTGCACTCTTTCCGTTGAAACCGCCGGCAAGCATTGTGACAGTGCAAGTCGCGAAACACGAGTATTACATCTGTTGCCGAGAGACGCGAGGTTTACCCTATCTTGCACAAGCTCCGTGGTTACACAACGTATATACCAAGCAAGAAGCGAAGCTCTCTTGCAATGTCTCTTTTCTAAAAATAGACAATATTTCGGTAAGACGCCACGTTTATTCTGGTCTTTACTTCCACGTCTTCATTCTTCGACCTCGTGCTCGTCTTCGAATGCTCGAATTGCCACATTCGGCTCTCCGGCCTTTTCCAATTGCAGTCAATTGCAATTGCAGTCAATTTCCAATTGCAGTCATCCTTGTTGCTTTCTTCATGGTAAATTGTCTTTAGGATTCCTTGCTATCTGGAAGTCTTTGTGACAATGTGTAGGCCTATAAAAAGTGCTTCGAAGTTTTGAATCCCTCTTTGCCCAAGTACCATGTATCTTGAGTGATAATGTGGCAGCTATACTACTGTGACGTCTGTCGTAGCTTTCTTTATTATTTTTTTTTGCAGCAATGTGGTAACGATGCTGTTCGTCTTGTGATCCTGTTTTTTTTTCTCTGTGTGCCATTACTTCAGGTACCCTGAATTCAACGGTGGCTGGAAAACCACTGGATTTCTCCAATGGCTACAAAATGTGAACTTATAGTCTAGTGAATGTTGAGAAATGTGGTGTCAGAATTGTTGAGAACGTATGAGAATTGTTGTGGTGGGTTACGACCGCTTCTAGTGCGCATCTCTGCCCGCCTTTGAAATCCGGGTACTATAAATGAATAAGTCTATGGCGTTCCTTTTTATTATTTAAAAAAGTTTATTGTTCTTTCTTTATGTCTTGCAATGCATTCGCTTCTGGTGTAGTCTGTATGTAAACTTCGAACTTAATTCACATCAAGTAGCTTTATAACATGCGGGAAGCCCGAACAGAAAAATCTGTCATAGATGACAGCTTGATGGGGCTGCTGTCCCCCTTTGCCGGCAGAGAAACAGCGTACAAAAAGTGATAAAACAACTACATGATTTATTAGACAAAATAAATGTAGACATAATCCGTAGCACGTAGTCAGCAAGAAGCAATCGAAGTTAGCGCGCATGCCAAAGGCGAATAACATAATAAACGTAGAAGGTAAGCAGAATACACACATCATAGTCCATATTGATCTAACGATACCAATGCAATATATGAAATGTAAGAAATGCAAGAAAGATTCAAACGATACGAAACGATATCGCACAGAAAACAGCATACAGATCAAGAAAGAAATGTAATTCTGGCGCTTTATGTGCCAAAACAGGATTTGAATATGAGGCACGCCGTAGTTGGGAAGTCCGGGTGAATTTCAACCGCTTTGGTTTATTTAACGTGCAGCAAATGCTCGGTACGCGGCAGTTTTAACACTTCGCCACCAGGGAAATGCGGCCGCTGAGGCCGGTATTCGATCCCGCAGCATCGGGCGTAGCAGCGCACCACCAACATCACTAGGCTAAAAAGAAAGCCATCCAACAGTATAATATCACATATTTGGAAGATAGCTTTGGAGGCGGGGGATTTAATACACAACGAGGTTACAAAAGGTGGACTGCGCATGGTATTTTGGCAAAGAATACGTATCTCTCGAAAAGAGACAATTTCAATGTTTAATTCTCTGCTGTTGAACGTGTTTATTAGTCGAGGAACTATGGTCATGTAATGTGTGAATCACATACATTGTTCTGAGTGTAGGAACCATCCACTGTTGGACGTTGCGTGCATTGTACAGTCCAATATTTTCTTGCAGGTTCGCGAGTTGTCGCAAGAAATTTGTTTTATTCTGCATTTATTGTTTGAAGACATTGCAAAGGCGGTAGTCGTTCCTTTTAGACACAGCCAATACATTGTGCTCAATGAATAAGTAGTAAGTATAGAAGCTTGGTGGTACATTTTTCATAACACGTAAAAACCTGTTTTTTCGCAGCCTTTTGTTTAAATTTTCTTTAATCATGTGGCCCCAAACAAGGTGGCAGTAGTGAAGCCTAGAGTTAGGCAATGTGTTGAATAATAACATCATTGCACAGTACGGTGGTATTAGATGATTCCCGTATACCAATCCGACAATTTGGGACACTTTGTTTAAGACAAGACGTACCTGCTCATCTGAAGACATGTTTTTCTGAAAAACTACCCTTCAGACTTTGGTACTGCGCAAAATTTCAATACAGCTAGATTGGAGCGAAATCATTCTTTTTTTATTGTGGCAGCGAGTTTGGTTTTAGCGTGAAGAATGGCTGCTTTAGCCTTGTTAATGTTTATGTATAAATTAGTTTTTGGTGAATACTTTAGTAGTTTATTCAGCGACAAGATAGCGCCGTATTTAAACTCGTCTGCAATATTCCCATTTTGAAATAAGCGAGGCCTTTCTGGAAACCATATTGAGATAGAACCAATAGGTTGTGCTTGTTGTCTAACTCGGCACTTTAACAATTGCTTTCTCAAGAAGCTTTGATAAGATTGTAGGCATTTGAATTGGTAACTACATTTAGCCATGCCATCCTTGCTGTCCTTTACCGGTACTATAACACTATTGGGGGTACTACTACATATATGTCTCCGGAGTATGCCCCTCTCACCAAGGAACGCTTGTACAAGATTGTCACGTTCGCTATCCTCATAGCCTTTTGATAAAAGTATGTATAGAATAAAAGAAAAACAACCTCGACACCTTCCGCCAGCAATGAAAATTGGCTGTTAAGAGACAACGCTTGTCGTTCCTCGTCAGTCCGGCCTAATTTGTCCTCGTCAAAATGTCTCGGTGTTATACTTTGAATCATGCACAGCCAACTACGACAATCTTCGACGTTACCGATATTACAACGAGCGCGGTTCCTCGGCACCACCTTCGAGATTTGGCAGCGCCCCCAGCTGCCCTAGTTATTGCCTGAAAAATCACGGAGGCCACGTACTGGGGTTAGCGTCGGAACCAATCGGTACCGCTAACCACGCGTCGTCTGCTTAGGTGTTCTTTAAAGGGGGAGCTGCGGGGCTTCAATGGCGATTTTCCCCAGAGAAACACATTTTCAAATTTTGTTTATTTTGGATTCCGAGACGTATAACGAACCTAATCGTTAAGTTTGGTTGTAATCTGCGACGCAGAAAAGAAGAAAATGAATTCTCTTCCCGTGACGGTGGCGCGTGCTCCTCATCGAGAGTCCGATGTCCATCGATGTCCTCCTCGCCCGCCACTCCGTACAGGGCGGAGACAACCGCGGCGTCTACTACGGCGTTGGGCACGCGAATGGCGGACGCCATAGGGACGCGTCGCTGGCGATCGTGTGTATCCGCCATTTGTGTGCCCAATGCCATAATAGGCGCCGCGGTTGTCTCCACCCTATATAGAGCGGCGGGGAGGAGGACATCGAGGCGAGCTAATCGAAGGCGTCCATGAATCCCATAATTTCTTTAACGCTGTATTCAAGACGGGGCCGTAGAGCGCAAACCGAGCACGGAGTGAATACCAGCGTTTGAAAGTTTGTTTTAATCGCGGGAGGCCTTCTAGTGAAAGGATAGCAGACGGCAAAGTACAAACTAAAAAAGAAAGGAATAATTCTGGCTGCGGCGCCCTTGTCTGCTTTCGCAGGGAGGGGCGCTAGACTCCTATAAAGCTGAAAAAAAAAGTGAGAATGACTTGACTTGAAGAAATTGCAGCAGAACAGGCTCTAATTGAAGAGGAGGGTCAAACCTATGGAGCACTACACTTTGAATAATTATTTTTTGGTCTTAAAATAAAATAGCGCGTTCCGAACTTTTTTGAGTTCGTTTTCACCTGTCTGCACTTTTTGGCCGAACAAAACCTTTAAGGTTATTTGCCAACTGCCTCACCAAAAACCTTTCAAAGTAGTTTCTGGGCTGAAATTTTGTCAGGAACAAGATGAGGCACTTCTGTTTCTAAATTTTTATTAACACGGACCATTACTACATATGCCACATATAATGTCCTAAGGATTCTCGACTTTGTGCACACTTGATTCTTTATTGTATCATTATTGACTTCGTGTTCTTATGACTTGTGTAAGCGTATGCTCTCTATACCATGCAAAAATTTGGAAGCTCCCCTTGCGCAATGCCCATTTTGCGGCCATGTAAGGTGTTTTGAATAAATAAATAAGTATAATGACAACGAAAAGAAACTTGACTCAGCGATAATGTAATGACATTGTTGCCAAAGTATAGTGAAATACACGCGACTGGCATTATCGTTCACTATAACCCCCTACAGGGTCCCTAATGAAAACACTCAGCGTGCCTTCAATATTTCTGCAATGATAGTTTACCTAAGGTACCATGTCTAATTGGCCCCTATACTAACTTCTTTTCTTTTTAATGTCTTCTAATGAAATTTAAAATACGTACTTATTACAAGCATGTACAAACGCTAAGTATGTTTATGACTATCCGTGCGACGGTCCAAAAGTCAATTATTCAGCCCTGCACCCATCTAACAAAAGCTTTACGCAGTTATGAGCCCTATGGCTATATCAGGATACTTCAACAGCACGCATTCGACTCATTTATAACCAATTCAGTCAAAGTGTTGACCTTTAACGTGTAAAGGTTTCCACGTTAGAGTTGTCTCAACGTGCAACATCTGAGTTACTAAAAATCGTAGGTGCTACTTAGGAATTCCGCAGGAGTTGCTGCAAGGATTCCAAAAAGGAGCCCACACGCTTATATTACGCGCACACCCAACGTACACCCGTGAGCAAAAGTATACCGACCAGGGATTGCGCGATAAAGACGATTTTTTACTCAGCCTGTGAATGCAACTTGAAATTGAGGACTGCAGTCTAAACTTGGCAATGTGAACTTTACAGTCTACTCGTCAATTTCAGTTGACGCGTGCTAATACCAGAGAAATTCAGATTTTTTTTTTACATCCCTGTGGGCCATACACTTTTACTCACAGGTGTGCATGTTGAAACCTTCGTGAAGCGAAGCTTTCGTGAGGGGGATAATTGAATGCTAGACTAACTAATTGCGGTGGGTAAAAGTGGATTAATTTTCCCCCTACGCAACACGGGATTACGTGCGATGTTTATGCACTACACCACTCGCAAGCACTGCCGAAGGATACATACGCGAAATCAGGCGGATGAACTGGCAGAGACGTCGACGCAGTGGTGTCACGAGGGATAAAGCGATGGACTATGTCAGCCGCGAAGGGAATTTTTTATCAGAGATGTATTCACAAGTCAGCGCGAGAGATATGAAATACATTTTAGGGTGTATTCCCTACCCCCTTCCCTCAGCGTCGCACAAAATCTTTCGTGCGGGTGGGCCGAGACTGAGCAGCGAACTCGCCCAATGGTTCATGAAGGGGGTAGCCTAAATGTGGGAAATATATGCAAGAAATAAAGAAGTCGCTTAATTTTATGCGCCATTCCATTATTTGGTCTAACGTTTCAGACGACATTATAACTGCACATTTTGCGTCGTGACGTATTGCTTTATTGTGCGTCAAGTGCGCTCATGGGCAGTACACTATCACGGGCACTGCATGCCTCGGTCGAAGCCCACGGTGATAGCCAGTGGTCTAAAAATTTGAGAAATATCGAAGAGGCCGTTGAATGTCGTGCCCTATTCCAGTAAGACGTCTGGGGAGTTAAGAAATACGGACCTGTTGCTGGCATAGCATAGGCTTGATGTCGTGGTTTTTATTGCGATAGCAATCGTATACGAACGCTCGAGGCGAAAAAAATGCCTTCGGCACCGCCGCCATCGTTGCCGTACTGGCCCACTCTATGCATTGCGACAGCGATTTCGATTTCATTGCAGTCATTGCATTTTAACAGTGCTCACTCGCACGACTGATGTTTGAAAGATGAAAAAGAACGTTGCGAAGGCGCTGAGGAACACGGCAACGAAGACGGCAGTGCGAGTCAGTGATCAAGCGGGAATTCTAGATTTACTAATTGAGAATAACAGGTGAGAAATGGAATTAGGGTAAGTCAGGCAGTCCATAGAGGAGATAACCGGTGGTCGATTAGAGTAACGGGATGGCTGTTGGGAGAAGAGAAACGCAATTGAGGATGAGAAAAGGTTAAGTTGGTGTGGAAGATCGGGAAATTTTCGGACGCTTAGGGTCGACGCAAGACGGGAGGTAATTGAATATCACCAGCGCAAGCTTTCCTCCTGCAGTGGGCAGGAAATAGGCTGACGACGACGAGGTTGATGACCTGATATCAGCTAGTGTTGATAGCTGCAGGCATGGCACGAGGGAAATCGACTCCCCAGCCTCATCAAGGCGCCCTAACGAGCCATTACGTAGGCTGTATACGGGGGTCTGTGGTTGCGTCTATCCTTAACGTTTGTAGACGGTGCCGTTGTGAGTCAAAGCGCGCTTCGCAAGTGGTCTATATTCAGGTTGTCGTGTTCCTGTGCACTTCAAGGGACAAATATCAAGGCCTGCTTATCAACAATACCCAAAACATTGCTGAGTTTTGGGTACCCTTGATCTGGACCTGCGTTCGTATGCAGGAGACAATGATCGTAGGCACAGTGTAAATAATTACGAGCTGCCTGTAACATTGTCGTTTTCTGCCAGTCGCTTCGACAGAACACAGGTGACAGCAAAATTATTACATCATACCTTGTGCCAGAGCCGTATTCCGAAAGGAATGTTGAGCTGATGTGCACCCGTTGTACGGGGAGCTAAAATAATTAATGTTCCGGCATTGGTTACTAGAGGAAAAGTTTATACACACATCTTGCTAAACAGGGCCAAACGAGGCAAAAAGCGACAAAATAAGGGTGGAACGAAGGCAAGCGCTGACTCGAAACTAGATTTTATTTTTAAGATGATTTCATTTTTGCCCTTCTTTGCCTCGTTTCGTATTATTTAACAAGGTGGATCACCCGTTAGCCTAGTCTCATACCTTACTGCAGCTTAGATACACCGTCTACAAACGTACTCGAAGGAACCTGATTGGTCGGTTAGTACCTTATTTATTTTCCGCCGGGGGTCCCGCCATTCTACTTCTGTGGATGTGTCCTTCTGCATTTGAACGCGCAGTCGCGGGTTTGGTCCCTGCCGCGGCGACAGCATTCCGATGACGCCGGAATGCGAAACGCGCTTGTGCACCGTATTTCGGGTTAACATTAAAGAGCTCCAGGGAGTGAAAATTAATCTTGACCACTCCACTAACGGCGTCCCTCATTACCGAATGTGTGCAAGTTTGCGGTACGCTAAACCCCGGCGATTTATTTTTTGCGCGGCCGGGGGGTCATCGCGTGAAGCAACCCTGGCCAGCGCTTCCTACGCTCGTCCTTCTTGAGCTCTCTGCGTGCACTGCACCTCTGGCGGCTGCGGTGCGCGGCAAATTTCACGAGACGCCAAGTTCGACGCTCCTTTCTTGGCGGGCGAACGTCGTCGTCATCACTTTCCCGGCCAGCCGTTACGGCCGTCGCTCGCTCATCGCTTCTCTCACCCACTGCGCGTGCGCGGTACCCCATCTCTCGCCCTCTCGCCTTCTCTCTCTCCCCCATACTTCCCTTCAACTCCCGTTCCTCGCCTCGCTCGGGCACCGCATAGTAGTCACTCGCATTCGCGGCGGCGTCTCACGTCTGCGCCTCGAACCGGCTCGTGGCCGCTTCGTGTCCTCTCGGCGGTTTGTCGTCGTCTGCCTCCCTCCCCGTCGCAGAAGCCGGCTGTCGACGTTTTCGCTTCGCGTGGTGCGCAAATGACAGTGGCTTGGGGTTGAGAAGATCCCCGGCAGATGGAGTAATTTGAACTGCTACAACTTTGTGGGGAAGTCCCTTCAAGAACTGTGGTTGCTGCTTCACGAAATTCTTTTTGTGCGCTGAAGTCGCTAAAGCATTCGGCCGATTGTTCGTCTGCTTGGCTGCGAGCTTGGCATCTTCATTCAGGTGCTACATTTGTGCGGAAAACCTCACAAAACTAGTTTCATTTGTGTTTGTGTGTGTGTCGCCATGCCTGGCAAGCACCTGGATAGCGACAGTTGGGGAAACTTGCTGTCTTGTGAACTTTATTTCTGGCTTGCGAAAATTGTGCTTCTGGGTCCGGCATACAGAGGACAGTCCGTGTGATGGACTTGTCTGTTCAAGGAGGCGTCATCCTGATATGACAACTAGCAGCGTTCGTGCAAATATCGCTGAACTCTTTCCGGCTAGATAATTACGAGCCACACTGCCCTTGTTCGCCACATACGCTCTATTCTCTTTTGCGACGTGCTCGTTACATTTGACAGTGACGACGGTTATCATAAGTTTCACGTCTTAAGAGCGTGCGTCTGTGTTCTGCAAGCTATAAATGCTGCGTTTTATTGGGACCGCAGCTTGATTCGACGTGAGAGTACGCGTATAGGACACCTGCGCGCACGTGCAAGAATGGGCATTCTCGTCTTGCAACATCATTTGAAATTGTGAACACGAACTGACTTGACAAGCGTTTTTTTTTTTTTTTGTGGTCGTCTGCGCAATTCTTGCATAAACGTTTCTGAAAGCGCGTGCAGTCGGCGCTGCCGTTTTGAACCTTGTCTCGTACGGCACGAGATTATTCGGACAGACCATTCCCAACAAGACCGCCTGTCTTGGTTTCGTAACTCAGCTTGTTCTTGGGCATTTAGACTTCGATGCGTCGACGCATCTTTCAAGAACGTCCGGAACTGTCTAAGGACGCGAAGATTGCTGCTGCTCTCTGCGCAAGGCTCTCGCTTTTTTAGTCGCAGCGTCTAGGACGTAACTCTGTAATAAGCGTGATACCGTGGAGCATTGGTCTAGAGGCGGCACGAGGCCAGCAAAGCAGGGTCAGCAAGCTTGCTGTTGTCCTCGCTTCAAACGTGAACACGAGACCGGCTCAGCAGACGTGAACCGTGTGCAGTTGTTTCTTTGGCGCACATGTGATGTGTCACATGGATAGCAGCGGCTAAGCATCTGGTGCGCCGCCGTTTTGCCTCTTGTGGTGATCGGAACTGGGAGATGATCGAGGTGAATTCTGGATTACTCGCCGGCATGCTGTCACCTTCAAAACGAACCGGGATGCTCTGGCGTCTCTGGATGCTTTCTGTGGCGCTCTCCGTGGTGGAAGTGAAAGGTAAGCATCAAACCAACGTTTTCAAATAAGAGCACCGCTTGAAGTGATTATGTTGTGCATAGCGCGCTCCCGTACATACATGATTTTATCATGATCCTCATTAGTAGCGTAATTAGGTGAAGTGCTGCTCGTAAATCTTTGCGAGTGATTTCCACTTGTAACTGTGCTGTGTAGGCTGACCCCATAATACGCTCGCAGATTTTAACTTATCACTGCATCTAATTCTTTTATACATTGTTACATTCATTTATACATTTATACATTTATACATTTATACATTTATACATTCTTTACATTTATACATTCTTTTATAGCACCCGTTCTTTTGCTTAAGGAGACCAATAATTCCCGTCCTACGTATTACGTAAACTGCACAACTCGCGCTCTTTTCTTTTTTTCTGACGGTTAACCAGCACTGCAGGTCGCGGACACTCTGGTTTGAATCGTGAACCTTACTGAGTGTTCGTTCCTCAAGTCCTCGGCTTAAACGAGTCGGTGTGCATAAACTGAACGATATTAAACTGATCCTTAGGCTCAATTGTGGCACTGATGGCAGTGATCTTGCCGAAGCGGAAGCAGTGTTGTCCAACGGAAACACTGGTTCTCCATGTAAGGTGTTTCTCGCTAACTCACACCGCTGCCTTCAGAGTGCTCTGTAAAGGATATGAATTTTCCGCTCTAACCATGATTGTTATCGGGGTTATTCATCGGTCGCAGGGATGTGCGCGGCAAGTGCAAGGGCTAGAAGTAAACTTTAAAAGAACCGCAAGTTTGGTTCGAAGTATTTGATACGCTTGACATCGTGTCAGATAAGAGAAATACGCTGTTCTTGCCGTTCAAGTTTTCTTCCTTGCGTGGTGCCAAGCGTTAGTCCTATACGTGAGGCAAGCTTCATCGTGATGCTCCCATCCGCCCCGCATTCCGCGAATAAGTTATCGTACTCGCTTTAGCTCAAATAATTATTGCCTATTAAAAACTTAATTTACGCGTGCGCTACGAAAGAAAACTTAAATAATCTGTTGTGAGACTCAAAGTTGCACAATAACAACTGGTTTGCCATTTGCATCTCTTCGAGGCAATGCGCGACACACCTTTCACAGAAGAGATGATCGTGCGACTATAACAGTATGCAATGCGAAAAGCAAGAACAACGCGGCTGCGTTTCTAAGGTCCGTCAGAAACTCTTGCGCGTGGTGGACTGTAAGCGTGTGGTGAAATGTGAACGTGTGGCGAAAAAACGAAAAAAAAACGAGACTATATTCGTCAACCTCGTGCGTTTTGCACGCCCTCTTTTGACTTCTAATTACTTTCGTCCTCCCTGCATCGCCCGCCAACGTCGCCCACCAACGTTACTTAGAGATAAACACGCCCTAAGTTTTTTTTGTTCCCTTTCTCCACTTCACAGGTGCAACATAGCCGACAGTGCACATGTTAGTTAACTCGTTTACCTTTCTCTTATCACGTCTGCCTCTCTCTGCATCTTTCAACATGTGTATGTTTTTTTTTCTTAATCTTCCTCTCCATCTGTCTGCATGCGTTTTTATTTTTTCACAGTACTAGTTTCCCTCACCCTACCTTCCGGTTATCTTTTTTTTTTCTCTCTCAGACAGGTATCACAATCTGAACCGTTGTATATAGGAGTTCTAATGCGATTAGCATTGGAAGCTTCACTCACTTTTGATTAGATCCGTAAGTACCTAACCTACTTCACGCTATCTCGGACAAGTGAATATGTGACGCTAGGGGCACCCCAACAGACAACTTGAAAAGGGAGAACTTGGTCCATTGGGTATCGTTATCTGGACAAGTGCCACAAGACATGTGACCACTCTCGGCCAGTCCTGCAGAATAATTACGTGTCACTGGCCAGCGGCCCTGATAGGCAAGCGGAACAAGTCAGCTACAGAAAATTGAATAAGTCAGCCACACAGTTGTGAAAATCTCGGCATCAAAAGCAGCCGAGTGTGGAGAATGAAGTGAACAGAATGGGAGCAGAGTGGGCATTGACAGAGGAGCTTTCGGCTACTGAGAAGCCAAGATGTCGGCAAGAGAACATTGAAGAAGATGGGTGTTGAAAGAGAATCAACAAGAAGGCGGCTACAGAAATGAGAGCAATTTGGCAACGCGGCGTCTTGCCACATTCTGTCAATGCTAGTCGCACTGACGTCGACTCACTGTGAGATGGATTCTGACGGAACATTTTTAATAATTAAAAAGAAATTATTCGCGAATGTGGGAATTGTTTGGAAGCTTTCTTTGATATTTATTTAAGTTTGTTCACTTCATTTTTCTTTTTATTTCACTGCTATGTATATAGCGGAACAGTCCTCGCTTAATACACTCTTGTGGTCCCGTCTTGTTCACTTCTTTCTCCACACTCGGCTGCATCTGTGGTGGATTTCTTCACTTGTCCGTAGCTGGCTACTTCAATTTTCTGTTGCCGACTTCTTCATATCTTACCACTTATTCTGATTGTAGATTTGATTAGATTCCTAGTGGCACATGCCCTTTCAGGGACATTGGCCAAAAATATTTATATGACGCATGGGGCAGCTGCTCATTCACTGTTTTTCAAGTGATCTATTCGTGCAGCTACCCAGTGGCACATTCTGGGTTCCACACACGAAGTGTCCGAATTTGTCTATTCGGACACATAACCATCTGCACATAGCGAATGGCAATAGCAGCGGGAAAGTCGAAGGAGGAGACAAAGGACGCTTCGCCTTAAAGCGTGCCTAATCGTCACCGTTTTCTGCGTTAAAGTTCGTGAGCCCTGTAGTGCATTTTATAGAAAAGTACCTTCGGAGCTGAAGACAAATTCATCCAGCATTACTTTTAACGTGATAACATCTTTAGCTTGTTGTCCCCTTTTGGATGGAAGCCGACTGATCTCCCACGATAAAAGCCTGGGTTAGAGTCAAATCGGGCTACTTGATATGTGCTGGCTGCTCTACTACCGAGCAGACGACATGGCCCCCTGAGTGCGTGCCCGAACAGACGACTTGTTGATGACCGCCGTCTGGCGCAGTTCACAACTTGGGTCACTGGGCACGTCCCCGCACGGGCCTCTTCGGCACTGCCTGTGGGGTATTGGTGTGCGGTGACTCTTGGCCAATTCTCAAGAATGGATGGGCCAAGGTGACACAAGGGGTATATAGCCTTACGTATATTAAAGCGATAGAGGGCGTATGTTAGCTCCGAGCACACCGCCCGCAGCCGACATCTTCGAGTCGAGCGTGGTCATTTGATGGATAACCGTTGCAGCCAGGATACTATGGATAGAGAGGTTTGCTACGGAGTTTCGACTGATTGCGAGATATACTGCGTTGGGGTATCGTTTGGCGTTGCCTTTGACAGAATGATTGATATTCCTTGTCTCTGCTGATGTGTCCCTATGGTATCGGGCTTCAGGGGTGGCACGGGTTACACAACCAGGTTACGCAAGAAAACTATCGCTCAGCTTGACGATCATGTTCGATGACTTATGCCGCAATTTTTCATCAGTTACAAAGCCTTTCGTTTGACTACCACGCCGAAGATTTTTTTTTTTTGCAGCGTCCCTAGTTACACGTGGCTACACCCTCCCTTTCACGAGTTTGAGCTGTTGCCAACTCTCAAGGGCAAGCCTTCAGAAATAAATCGACTCGGGCGCCACAGGTCAATACCTCAGACACCCTACTATTAGCCATCTCACATGAGCCTGTAACATACATTACCGATATTCCCAACGTTGCGCGCCGTGCTCTTGAGGTTCGGGCTTGACCCACATTCACGGCAAGCCTTGATTGAGGGCCGAAAAATCGGAAGGGAACTGAGGTCTTTCGCCATCAGTGAACTCGTGTACAACAGCCCCGTTTATGCTATGCCCCGGCTTGTGCACGGGCGTTCAGTCCTTCCGAATGATCGATCATGCTCCAGAACCAAGGCCCGCACTCCGTAACTTTCTCTGGCTTTCTGTCGCCGATCCGTCTTCTTGCTGGAGGCACTTGGGGGCACTTACTCTTCCTTTCGAACCTTTTCGCGCACTCTTCGAAGAAGGCACGCGTGAAACATAAGGATCAAAAGAAAGAAAGTAAGTTAATACAAGAGGAACCATACTTCCCAAAGGAGGCCGACGTGTCGGTGGTGGTGAACGTATAGTTCAGAAGGACGTTCGCTTTTATACCGAAGTCATTCCGGGCAAGTGGACGTTCCTGCCGCTCGGCAAACATCCTTTGCCTCCCAGTCGCTGCCATTCAAGTTTTGTTCTGCTCGTTCTTGTCCTAATCGTGCCTGTATTTCTTCGCCCACTCGCCCATGTTTGCTCTCGAAGTTTTCTTTGTTGACCAGCCAGTCACACAAGAAGTTTTACAAGGTTAAAGTATTGAGGAACGGCAGCATCGTCAAAGGAACGTTCGCGAAATTCTATGGTCCATATAAGGGCAGCCTCTCTTGCGGTAGCTGGGAGCAAGAGACTATACATACGCGCTCTTAAAAAAAATCTTCACCTTGGTGCATTCTCTTCGTATTCTAGCTATTATCATTCCTTCGATATTATTTTAATTTTAAATGTGCGTAACTGTAAAAAATATACTCATAGTTCTGTTCTCAATGTTTATTTCCGTACATCGTTCTCAGTGAAGCGCAATCGACTTCATAATCCAGACACACGTTGAGATTGTTACCAAATTAAGCCACTATCTTAGCACAGGTAGGTTTAACTGAAGGCCGTCCCTGGCTTCCGTTCATCATGCGGTCCACTACTTACTCACCTAATATTGTACAAACTGAATAACCACAAAGAGAAAGTACACGAAATCTGACAACATGAGGGCTGACTGTCGACTCACTGTTAACAGCTTCCGTTAACAACTGGTCGCTGTGCGTACTGTTACGTTTCGCCTACGACGCGCGGTTTAGCCGGCGCGATTGCAACAAAGCGGCAGACATTTTGGCCCGTTCGGCGTCGCCGCTACGCTCCCCGCCAGGCGTTTCCAGGCGTTTCCAGACGTTTCCAGGCATGTTCCGATGCCACGTGTCTTCATGTGCGTGTGTGAGTGTATGTGCCATTGTGCCCGACCGGCGGCGATGCGACAGCAGGGGGTCACCTTCTCCTCCCAGTCATTGTGCCCGACCAGAGGCGCTACGAGAGCCGAAGTTACCTTCTCCTCCCAGTCTTTGTGCCCGGCCGGCGGCGCTACGACAGTGTGCGTCACCTTAGCCCATTGTACAATCACGTGCTCGTCTATTGAGGGGTTCCTTCTTGCCCTCAACTGCGAGAGTATAAAAACAGCTGCCCCCGGACGCCAAAAGGGGGGGCTCCGATTTCTTCTGTTGAGTAAAGTGCTCTCCCGTCTCTCTACTTCGGTCAACCTGACCGCCAACTCTTTGCGATGTTAAAATAAACAAGTTGTTTTGTTGTTACCAGTCGACTCATGCTTTGCCGGGACCTTCGGATGCTTCCAGTTGTACCCCAGGCCGCCAGGCCAACGCTACCCTTGGGGCTTGCGACCCAGGTACAACCACGGGCGTCAGCGCCGAGTTCCCAACAAATCGTACCAGCGGGTACGACCACAACAACTCGTACAAGCGGTGCGATCCAAATAGTACCGACAGGCTCGATTCAACTTACGTACCAACGCTTTACACCTCAACAAACTATTTGGGAAGTAAGTACCCCTCGTAGTCAGTTCAACATGTCTCTGGCTAGTTGTAACTTTATTTAAGGTTGGGCAAATTTCGTATATTAGGACATATTTGGTTTCTCCAGAGAGGTGCTTCAGTGAAAGGTACTACAGTTCAGCTGCCTGAAAAACTTACATTCTACATGACGTTGCATATAAACAACATGTCCGTCCTATGATCGCCATGCGCGCAACTAACTAATCACGTTTTTTTTTTCCTTTTCTATGAGCCACTAAGCCCTAATTATGTGGATGAAACTTGTTGAGCTTAGTTCTGTGATATCTTTTCTTTAATGTCTTTTGGCACCTCCTCGCTTATCATCCTCATAATCTGTTATGAATCGTACATTTTCAGTTCACACTCATTATAGATCGTTTCTGTTTACATTTACCTGTTACACCGCACGCGTTACACACTGATGCGTAGCGATTCTCCCTCTCTCATTTTTTTACATGCGCCAGTAAAGCGATAGAGCTGGAAGTGAACTGCTTCCAACAAATGCACGAACTTCAGTGCTAAGTAAAGGCGAAACAATTGCCGTATTTTATATTGTGCGATGTTGTTTAGTTGTGCAATACATCTAACCGGTGTCACGTTGCAGCAGTTCTCGTCTTGCGTCGACCCGTGTGATGTCTATTTCGAGAGCGGTTACTGCTTTTCGACCTGGACGAAAACGCACGGTTACCATGATGATATCCTAACGTCAACGCCGACCGGCAGGCTTTGTTTTATAACTTCATTGAAGGCACGTAGAGTGGGCAGTCTCTGCTACCGCAAGTCTCACGTAACCAAACCTCCTGTTTCCTGTGGCTGCGTATGCAGTTACAACGGCGAAAGAAGAGCTGCGTATGGTTTTTCTTTTATGCCAATAGGCGCCCATCTCAGTCAGTACTGCTGTATACGTGACCTTGGCTGGTGATTCGCTTATTGCCTATGTCTGTGACATTACGGTTTCTTCATCACAGTGGAAGCTTGTCGGTTTTGGTAAACCGTAGTGTGCTTCGTAATCTTGTAACGTCGTCACGTCTCTTAGAGCACGTGCCCTATCAATGATGACGTGATGGTAAGGTGACCCTGTAGAACGGTAGTCTTTTGTTAAATAGGCTGATATTGTATTGACAACGGTGACTTACGTCGTCAGGCGGGTGTCACTGTTTGGCCTATTCAGGTATATCCAGCAGCCATATTCAACCATATTTGGCTGATGTGCTTACTAAACTTGCAGTTCATCTAGAAACATGTATTCTGACGTTCGCCCTGCCCGCCCTGGTAGCACTGCGACTATGGTATCGCGCTTTCTATCTCCAGGTCCCGGTTCGATGTCAGCAGCGGCTGTTGTACTTAGGTGGAGGCCTAAAGAAAAAAAAAGACATTCGTGTGTTTGGATTATAAGACAAATAAGCTTACGTTAAATTAATTTTGAACTAATGCATTTGCATAAAATAAAAGATCAAGTGGCCAAAATTATTCCGCAGTCTCCCACTAGGCGCGCCTTACAGTGATGTCATCGTTCTGGCAACTTAAAAGCCCGTTATTTTTTTTCATGCTTTTTTTCTTTTGGTGATTCTACTGTATGATTTGCGCCGCTTGAACGCCTCAGAATGAGGCTCTCGATAACTTAATTTGTTTGTTGCACTATGCAAGTGCTTTATTTGAGCAGGGATATTTCACTGTTGCTACTCGGTAGTCCCCTACCCACCATCGCTGTTTCGTCTTAATGTCATGTACGGGAAAACAATGTCATTACACGTTACTCAATGTCAAAACAAAGCAAATATTATGGGCATAGGCGGCTTTTAGGGCAATAATATTGAAAGTCGCGGAGCGTAGAAGTGGGTGTACGTATGGTGGGACTAATTTTTTCGGCTTTCGAACAGCCTTGCTTTCGGTAGCACGTGGCGTTACCTGAATGCTTCACATATACAGTGGACGCGATATATGTGCAGCACATGTATGGTATGCATTATCAATACACATAATCGTTATATCTAGGACGTTCCTTATGAACTTGGTCTAAGGTAATTACGTCATTTCTGAATCGTCCGCCACCTCGTAATGCAACCTCATAATGCATTCCGGAGGTCACCGTTCAGCGAGCTACGCAAACTAATCATCTCAACGAAATTTTATCCAATGTGGTGGCCTGCAATCAAACGAGCGCGCGCACACACACACACACACACACACACACACACACACACACACACACACACACACACACACACACACACACGCACACGCACACGCACGCACACGCACACGCACACGCACAAAGGAAAAAAAAGGAATCTAGGCTAGCTTTAACATCACTGTGCGCATAAATTCTGGGGGGTGTGGTCAATGAATGGGGAAGGTACAGCTAAATCAAGTAAGGGCGATCTACAACGTTTTACTCGAGTATTGTTCCTTCTTCTTCACAGACAGGAATACGGGCCTGTTTGGTAAATAAGACGAAAGATTACATTTCGGGTCTCCCTGTCAACTGGTTGACTGGGAGCAACATCCGAGTGAATGACTAAGTAGTAACGCCGGCCAATATTCGCGTTTTTTTTAATGGAACGTCATTTTTCAGAGAAGCGCGCTCTGATGCTAGCGATGCGCGCTGTGAAAGTATCGATGGTGCAGGCGAGAAAGTGGCAGCCTAATAGTGGCAAAACGTAATTTTACGCTAAGTCATTTGCTGTAATTTTTTATTGCATATTTTATCAGTATACGTTGTGTGTTTTAGCGATCGCGCAGTGCTTCGTACTACTTAACGACTGTGCTTAAACGGCACTGAGTAAAGAACACTACATAACACACAAATACACAAACGCGCAAATGCACGTGTGCACAAAAAGAAATTTGGGGATCCCACGTGCTGTGCGGGAATCAGTTTATGCGAAGGTTACGTTGTTATTCACGAAATACTCTGTTTTGGTTTAGCCACCATTTGGAAATTATAAGACGCACTATCAAGGATGACACATGTTTCTTAAACACAGGCGTGCGCGTTATAACCGAATCATGGAAACTTAACAACGGCAGCGTCTGCGGGGGCGACGACAAAGCCTATTTCCCAGGCCAAGTGCCACCGACAGGAGATGTCGCTCAGGGCGACATTCCTTTGCCCCAGCAAGCAAAAGGCAGCGTTTCCTTGCCTCTTCTTAGGGCACGTAGGGTTCGCTACCATTCCACCCGAAACTCGTTCACCAGAGCAGCAGTGGAAGGGAGAAAGCTGGTCTGGTCCGGAAGCAATAAAAGCGCTGCGGCGCACCGAGCCTCGACGTTGTCCAACGTCCCTCTGCCAACAAATGGTCGCGGACCGACCGCCAACTTCCTTAATCGAGCCAGTGTCTCACCCTTCCCAAAACCTCGCTCTCTTCTTGACAGATGATTGCAACGTATTTCATCCCACGCGGTTTTGGGACGTGTCCACACCTTCTCTCACACGCTTTCATTTCACCTCCTCCCCCCTTTTCTTTCTTCTTTTAAAGGCCGCTTCCATTTGCTTCGTCCCTCCCCCATCACCCTGCTTTTCAATAGCCCACTCGTTTTTCGACATTTCGTTTCATCCTTTGACGGTGCCGCCGTAACCAATCTTGTTGCCGTGCCTTTCGCAACCTCTTTTTTTTTTCTCGTGATATCAGAATTTCTTTTTTTTTGGGGGGGGGGGGCAGGTTGAGTCGACGCTTCACTTTCCTCTGTCGGGAATCTATGTTCGTCGAATCTTCGTTTCCTTCGCTTCGCTCCCCGAATACGTCTGTTAAAATATTGTTTTGTGTATAATCCGGAATGTTTGTGCGAGACATCTCCTTTTTTCTTTCTTTTTATGTAATGCGTCCGCACTCATTCTTTTTCGGCGTTTTGTTGCCATTTGTGGGCTCAGAACTGATCCGTGTTCTCTGAGCCAGCAAAGTGAGAGTCAAACAATTCAGTTCTGAGCCTCGCTCTAATTTCTGGGATATCGCTGCACACTTACCGCGCTCTGTGCTTCTTTTTTTTTTTTTTGCCGAAGACTCGCTTTTATTTTCCGTTGTATTGTAGAGGCCGTATTGCTTCATCCGGTGGGATTTTAGGGGCTTTGTTTGGTGGTCGCCCAGCTATCAGTGCGGATATTTCAAGGTGCTCAATTTGTACCGGATTCACCGGGAGTATTTCGATGGTTCCCTTTCCTCGAAACGATATTGACAGCGTGGTTTTATGTTCCCGTATTGTAAACCGTGCGAGTGTGAAGAATCTTGAGGTTGAGCTTGCTCGGTTGCGGATAAGACTTGAGCAAGCAATTCCGGACTAAAAGAAATGAAAGGCAGGATAACTTCCCAGGCTGATATTTTTTAAATATTTTTTGTGATGCACCATGCTCCGGGTGTTAATCCCGGTCGCGGCATCGGCCCGCAATTTAGAAATTATTATTTAAAACTTTTTGTGCGCAAACAAACAGGGGCAAAGAAGAGGAGCAGCACAAGGACGAGCGCTTCTAACAACAAGGATGACGAGGTGTCATTCCGCAACGCGTGCGGGATGGCTATTGAATCCTTTCTTGAAACTCTGCATTTTTATTTAGCGAATACACATGTAGGGATTCTGTGGTGAGACGTATCTACAGGCAAGGGGTGTATGCATCTGGTGACACGTCGCTCCCTTCCTTAGTAGCAATTTTTTGGGAAGCATAGACAGAGAACTGGCAAAAGATTTAAAAGGTGTAGTATATAAGGTATACAGATATGTCGATGACTGCTTGATTTTAGGCTGTCACGTAGACAAGGGTGCTTTCAGGAATAGGGTAGTAGAAGCCTTTATTTCTCTGGGCAAGGGCTTGACATTTACTTCGGAAGTACCGGTAGATAATAAGCTACAGTTTCTTGATGTCAAGTGAGAATTTTCACCGGAACATGTGTGTTGGTCATTCTCGCTCCGAGCTGGAAAACTGCTAATGAACTATACCTCAAACCATTCCAGGCTTGGGAAAAATGGGATAGTCATTTCATGTTTCCGGTCAGCGTTGATGAAGTCTTGTCACCACACTCTAAAAATTGCATTTCTTGAGCTGAGAAAGGCTGGGTACCCGCTCGCTGTGATGCTGGCGTCATGCGATAGATTGATGAAATAACTTAAACACGATAAAGAACAATGCACAAAGACTCAAAGGCAGAAGGATTTGGCTTCCAAGGTTACAGTGATTCTCTGTGTTCAAGGCCTTTCACATAGACCTAAAATGGTGGCTGGGAATTACGAAGTAAAAGTGGTGTTTTCGGCGAAAAACAAGATAGGTAGTTTGTGTTCTAAGGTTAAAAATAAGTTCGAAAGAAAGGATGATGCAAAGAATGAATGTAGCGTTAGACATCCGCGTAAGAACCAATTTGTTGATTGCGTGAAAAACGTTGTTTATCAGATTCCTATAACGTGTGGTCATGTATACGTAGGGCAGACTTCGAGATGCGTCAACACGAGACTAAGGGAACACTTATCTAGTCTGAAAGGTCGCCCTGGTACGCCCTGATAAAGCCGGCTCGCAGTTATGCTTAAGAAATTATGGTTCGCACAGCTTAAGCATTAGATCAGTGGTAATCGTCTGGTGCTCAGTGTGCACTATACGACGCTGTATGATTAATTCATTTTGTTAGTTTTGATATTCACACCAGGCGACACGAATTTGCTAATTGGCCACCTTAGGTGTAATTCAGGAAATTGTGCATCTAACAAAATGAGGTTCTTACAACTTAGGACGATACGCCAAGTAGAAATCACAATTTCTCTCACAAAAATAATGTTTTTTGTTTTTTGCCTAATAACAAAAGTGCAAGTCATTGAGGAACATTTTGCCGCAAACATTATAGTTCTGCCCCCTCTCTTTGAAAATGTATATCGAAACTTGTGACCACACCCACCGTCTCTCAAATCTGAAATTGAACGTACCGGTCTTGTGTCTAGCATAGAAATGCTCCGATTTTGTAGTATTTCTTCTTTTTAACTTTAATACTATGTTCAAACACGTAATAAAATCTTATAAGCAAATTTCCATCTGACAGGCGTAGACCTTCACGAAGGGGATGAAATTGTGTTTGAAGCATGTTCTTTACACTCTCCAGACTTTTCGTTCGGTAAAAGAACTGGCATTTGCCTTTATTTGTTGTGTTTACATGCTGTACATTTCTCATTTATACTGGCATCTGCACCATAGTTAAATACGGTGTATAGAGGCTAGGGTAGATAATGTATGCCAGGAGTCATTACGAAAAAGTCACAGCGCCAAAAATACCCGCTGGCAGAAGTGCTTTGGGGAGCGCATAGGAAATTGGTATATACTGTGGAGGGTGGTCGCAGCATTCTGCGCTGGAAGAAAGCATACATAGACTTTGGCATTCGGTCACACGTTCTCTTGCCCTGAATCAGTGCTTGAATTGTAGGAATCAGCAAAGGGCAACCAAAGACCATCCTTGTGAAGCTTCCAACTCTCAAGTTTGTCCTATGTGACGCTATTTCACCTTTCAGCAATCTCTAAAGAGGCACACGCTAGATATGCTGAAATAGCCTTGTCTTTACAGAATAAAAGCTATTCTCGTAATTCACTGACCGCTGAATGAGAAGGCCTTCTGCTACAGTCCTACTGCTTGCGAAACTAGCTATGAAAATTCTGACAGAAGCCATCTCACGATGAATTGTCGACGTAATGCGATTCACGGTACATCATTGTAGCCACGCATCATATTGCAACTGCAAGCACGAGAAGTGGCAATCTCCATACGAAGCACAGTGCCAGGCAATACCACGACACAGCGCATCTTGCAATCGATGTGTCACCGTTGAAACTTCGCAGCCTCCTGGCTGCTACTTTCCTTGCTGTGGCGCTCCATCAAGTGACCTGCCCTCGACGCGGATGGTGTGTGTTGTGGATGTGGTGCTATCGCTCTAATGTATTTAAGCCTACACGCCTGTCATGTTAGCTTGACACGTCCATTCTGGGGGGAGTGGCCAAGAATTGGCACATGCTGGTATCTGATACGCAGTGCCTAAGTTGTCTCCGGGCGCGCGCCCAGTGATCCATCTTGCCAGCTAGGCCTGAGAGCTGCCAGCAGCGACCTGCGCATTCAGTCACCTAGCCTGTGGCCCAGCTTGCCTTTTATAGTGTGTAAGCGCCACTGAATGAGGACGTAGAAAGAAACAGATATACAGAGACAGCGCTGTGTATCTGTTTCTTTCTACGTCCTCGTTCAGTCGCCCTTACACACTCTACCATGCATTCAAACCAACTAGCCCGCCAACGTGTTTTAACACATCTTTTCTGTCCCTTAGGACAGCAGCTAGTACTCTCCTAGTCGTCCAAGCCGGTAGACAACTCGGTTCGCTGGGTGAAAGATGTTTGATACAATCAAACATTCCGCAACACGGTAAAGTTCCCTAAGGAACGCTAATTGCATCAAAAGATCCAGGCACTTTTTAGTATGATGTCCGTATTTAGCCCCAACATCGGTCCCTCGTATGTGTCCTTTCATGTGTCCACCGGGCATATGTGCCCGAATAGAGAATGTGGACCTCGGGTTATGTGCAACGAGGAAATAGCAATTGGGCGTGTGGAAGGATAGACAAGTTGGGGGGTAATGAATATGTACAGCTGGACACGTGTCGATGGGTATGTGGCCAAGTATAGACAACTTGAGCCATTGTGCACGTGCATCTGGGAATGTGCCACTAGGTATGAGAGAGAGAGAGAGAGAGAGAGAGAGAGAGAGAGAGAGAGAGAGAGAGAGAGAGAGAGAGAGAGAGGGGGGGGGGGGGGGCTCTTCAATAGAAAAACAGAATTTGGCCGGCGCGTATATAACCACTAGGTATGTGAACGTTCTTGTCCAATCTTTCAGAACGGCTATTTGCCATTGTGTAGCGGCCGGGATAGACAAGCAGGACAAGCAGCGAGAGGTGAAGTCGATAACATAACATTGAAGTCAAGTGGAGGGTAGTTTAAATGTCGGCATCAAAAGCAGCCTAGCATGGAGAAAGAAGTGAACAGGATGTGACCAGAGCGTGCCTTTAGCGAAGGGCGATGAACTACGGAGAAGTCAGAATGTCGGTAACAGAAAATGGGAAACACGGCTGCAGATAAGATGACAATTTGCCAAAATATGGTGCGTTGCTGCGTTATTTCAATGCTAATCTCATTAGCATCGAGATTTATATTGAGATGGGTTCTAGCGGATGTCTTATCATTTTTTTCAGAACATTATTTTTTTCTCGTCGTTCTTTCATACGGCAACACGTGAAGCTTTTTTCCCCCACATGGATATTTTGAAATCAAACATTGTACACCCATTACCGATGCAGTCGCCTGTGCAATGATTGCATTATCAGTACTCTCTCAAAATTCCCCAGCTATTGTTATTTTGGCTCATTGCACAGATCAGTGCATCGTGTATGTGACTGCCAAAAATTATTTGGTTATGGTGTGCTAAACTTACGTTGGCTTCAGGCATAATACCCACTTTTGTTAACATACTTCTTTTACAGTAAACATTATCAAAATGTTTTACGCGTAATATAACACTTGAGTTCAGGTAGAAAATGTGCTCTATAATATAAAGTAATAATCTGTATTCTTATTCTCTTAAAAAAAAAATGCCTAACTTGGTGTCGTAACTTCATGTTGAATAAGCGGTAATTGTCTCGTGTTCGGCTTGACCAAAATAACGCTGTATGATTTATTCATCTTGTTTACTTATGTGTTGAGGAGACCTGGGAGATGTAGGTTGATTCGCCACCTCTTGTGTTATGGGGACTACTTACCCTGAGAAAGATTCGTATTTTTTTTTTGTTGCTGCACCCAACATAGTACATCGGAGAAAGTCGTTTAAGTATCGAGTTTCACATAATGAAGAAAAAGACTAATTACAATACTCTACGTCACCGTGTACACGATCCCATTGCCCGTACAACAATTTAATCTTGGCCAAGCATCACATAAGTAAAAAAAAATCCAATCTCATCATTAATGTGGTTTTGAGGCAAAGAATGCAGTGATTCTGTTTTCCTAGTTGACACGAAGACGCTATTGTCTCCGAAGCCGATGTCCTACTGCTTTCTTTTTCTTTAGCAAGCGAAAAAGAAAGATCGTAATTAACTACGATATGGGTGAGTCTGTTTTTCTTTTTATCGCTAAAACAAGTTCATCAGCTCTGTGCTATGCTCCCCATTGCTTTGTTCTTTGCTTGCGGCATTGATTAGAAGCGGCTTCTGCTTCTTCCCGATCCCCGGCTTTGATGAAGAGCGCCCGGCCACTTGCCATTAATTTGCACAGCTTAACAGAGGTGTGTCGATGTCGATGGAGGAGGAAAAAAAACTAGAAGCCGCCGCTAACATGAGAGATAGCACTACCTTCGCCTTTTAATCTCAGCTCTCGATGCCTCGTAATCTCGGTTCTGCCTCAGCGCCTTTGTTGGAGTCTTTGTCCGGGTCTTTGTCCTTAATTGCGCTGCAAAAAAAGGAAGACGATTCTTTTGAAGCGATACGGCTTAGCGCGGCACGCGATGGGGTTAGGGTGTTCAGCAGATGATGCTTCGTACCAGACGCGTTGAGGAGCCCGCCTCCTTATGTGCGATAGAACAAAAGGTTCCAAACTCGAGGGTATTGATTCAGTCACGAGGTCATTGTACTGGTCTCTAAGGACTTTTCCGCAGCGCTTTAAATCGTTGTTGGAATGATTTATTCTCAAGTGGCTTTTCTGGGATTCAGGCCCAGAACGTTTTTTGTTCTTGTTTGATTTTTTATTACACGTCTAGCAGAGGTGCGCGGTTGTTATTATTAGTAAGACTCTGAGACAAGAAACAAGCTACGTAAGAGCAGTCAGTAAATTTGGCTAACGCCCACCTCTCGATGCGTATGCTGGATAAGTACTGTTTGCTCACCAAAGTTGACTGAGATCTGAATTTGGGCAGTACTTCAAAACGTAATTCTGGGCATTTCTGGCTGTGTGTGGAAGAAGTCTTGTATGACATCGATTAAGGCATGAGTAATATTTGTCTATTAGACAGTTATGGATGACAATTCAACGCAAGGATTTCTGCCAAACTAAACATCAATAACAGGTGTTATAACGATCGTGGTATAGCAACACCAGGATCACCGTGAAGGAGGAAAGGATGACTGTGACGACAACCACGGTAACTGGTACAGCGACGGCATGGCGCCAATATACGTTACGTCATAAAGGCGACGATTTCGGCTTGATGTATCACACGTAGCGGACTTTGATCAAATCACTCGTGCAGACAATTTCGTCCTTCTGCGACTTGTTCTTCTGCCGAGAAACCTTGAAGATGATAATAATGAAGATGATGGTAATACCTGCAACACATGGTACACAGTGCGCGTGAGCTGCCATTAGCATCTTCTTTTGTAGAATATTTATTATTTGCCTTTCTGGCTTTCCGTTTTTCATTAATCAAGAGCGTTCGCTTCACCGCATTTGGAGGAAGGGATCTATTTTACAAAAGCGGGGACGAACTGGTAATTTATGCCGGAGTATAATCACAGCTGGACTGCCCGATTGACTACTTGAGAGACTTGCCTTTTGTCTAACGATGTTAACAAACGTGTAGGCACTGTTGCATCAGCTTCTTACTGAGTACGTGGCATGCAATTGCATCTACAGGAGCACTGCAGCAGCCATACCGTCTTAATTTTAGATGTGGGCCCATTGCGCGTAGGTGCCGGTTATCAAACTCCGGCGATTCTTTCTTGCACGGACGCTTGAAGGACGCTGAAGTGCCGCGCCAGATCCCATCGTAATAACGGGATTAAAAATTATTTGGCTCCATGTCGCTCACGGGCAGCTTTGTCGGCACTTTCACGACTTGACGATATCGCACTGCTCTCCAGTACGCTCGCAGTAAACACCTAAACATCTGTATTTGCGAACGTCACAGACCTTCTTGAGGCCGAATTACAAATTACTATAGATATTACGTGACCAGTGACATTGAATCATATGCTCAGGATTGGGCAGGATGCTGGATATTGGCTTCGATACTGACCCACTTATAGTTCCAATTTGAATTTCAGGCAAGTTCTTATAATAACTAAAGGAACACTGTGCGCGGAAATTCCCCAGACTTAAAAAAAAAGAACAAGCTGCTCAGTCAGTGGAAACACCTCGCCTGCGAAATACGCATGCGAACGAACCAATCAAATATAACACTTTCCTGCAGATATTCATTACTTTACTTGCGCAGCTGCGAATCACTTTGCATTTAAAGATCTGAATGCTCATTTCTGTTGGGAGTTTTCGTTTCATTTATTTACTTTCAGAGCCCGATGGCATAGCAGGAAGGAGTGGGTTTTAATAAAATAACACCACAAAAAAGCAACATGCAATCAATACATATACATTAGTTGACATGTGGTTACAATATTAATTATGTATTGGTGTATTGAAGCTTGCGATATCCGGGAGGCTCACGATGGAAGCAGCAAGGCGATTCCAGTCTAGATTTTCCTTAGGAATAAGAGAGTCATCAATACCCTTGTCCTGCAAGAAGGCACCTTTACTTTTAAGATTGAGGTTAAAGCTGGTTGTGTTATTAAGCATCTGGTCCTCGGCAATGCGGTTGAAATGACCAATATTTATATATGAATGTGGCTGCATTGTGCGTTTAACCTATAGTCGCGCTTTCAATATAACATGTCTTGTAGGTACAAAAATCAAGCGCTCCCCTTTTTATCATTGTGAACATGCGTATATTTGTCAGCTTTTTTTTTCGCAAATTTTGTCGAAATATCTGCAAAATGAAAGTCCAACACAATATGTATGGGCACATGTCTGCTGTGTTGCGTCGTTTGTGCAATACTAAGAAGAAAGGGACACGTATCATAAGGACGTTATCCTTCTTTTCTGCCCCCCCCCACCCCCCGTTTTGATAGGTGCGGTTGATTATACACCTGTTTCGAGATACGCAAGAAATTCAGGAGTGGATGATCCTGAACGCATACGTGCACGACACTGTTAGAAGAGACGATGCTAAGTTTTCGCGTGAACGCGCCCGGCCAGCGAACGCGGATTTTGCGCCACGGTGGTGCCGGTATTTCGGGATTGTGAATAAACGACGAGGAACTGGTTGCAGCGCGCACGTCGGTTTCGCTTGTCTGCCGGTTCATTATCATCGAGTGTCGCCCGATTCCGAACGCGCATTTGTACCACTTAGTCGGCGTCGGTGGTTCCGGGCCGATAGCTTTTTTTTCTTTTGGCTGTGCACGTAATGTTTTGCGATCGGTTACAAACCGCCATGATGACACCGCAAGATATTTCAGTAACTGAGATTAAGCGAGAGGCACACACGCCGCGAGCCGAATATTCGTTGAACGAATCAATTTGCGTAACTTTGTCATGGAGTTGTAAATTTATGCTTACCGTCCATCTCCTTTCGTTTATTCTTTTTTTTTACACCCTCTCATTCTATCTTGAAGTTGCTCTCCGCCTTGAGTCGTCTCATTTGTCTTCATATCCTCCCCTCCTTCCTGTAGAGACGGTAGGCGTTGTCTTCCTTTCAATGACAATATTATTATTCTTATCGTGAATTATTCCTGAGCTACCGTTCATCGGGCTTTCTCACAGGACTCGCCAAAAAGAACAGGTGGAATCCCGAAGAAGGTATACCGTTTCTTTACAGCACTGCAGGCTACGCAGAAGAACTTACCCGCCACCTCATCCGCGGCTAACTAGGGAAGAAGCAGTAACCCCGAGGAAATTGCAAACCAAAAGCTGTACGTTCATGGTATCCTATTGCACCGAATCTCGCCTACTCAGCATTAATTAGCTCGGCACGTACTGTGATGTTCCAGACACCCTATTTCACTTGGTATGGCATGCGCGGGGAAAGCTGGCACCGCAGACATACAAAACAATAGCCTAAGAGCAGTAGGTGACCAAGCTGTCAGACCCGGACCCGAAGAGACAGCGCAGCCTCATCAAACGGCCACAGGAGATTGGCCATGGCCCGCGGCTACGTGGAACAGGGAGGCCGCCCGCCTAGGGCGCAGACTGTGTTTGCTCGGAATAAAACTTTATTCTCTCTCTCTCTCTCGTGAAATATTTAAGTATAAACAACTCAGAGAAAAATTACGGCAGAACTCGTCTCACGATGACTGTGGATGGATAGATGGGAGGATGGATCGGGGATGGATAGATGGATGCATTATATATATATATATATATATATATATATATATATATATATATATATATATATATATATATATATATATATATATATATATATATATATATATATGAAGCGCGTATGTGTGGCGGAAATTAGAATTAGATTTTTGCACGTCAACTTTCTTTTTCTTCCTTGGGCATGTATACTTTTTCGGTCTAAAAATGCTTGTTGACTACCTGATTTACGTTTTTTTTTTAATTTTGGAGCTTTCCTTGGTTCATACAGGCTCTCAGCAAGACAACGCACATAAGTTAACGCTTCGCATAATAAAAAAGATTAAAATAAATGCGAGAGATTCACGAGGAGTGACAGAACAAAAGAAGAGGGGGGGCGTAGGAGGCAAACTAACAATCCGGCAAAAAGTTATAGTGAGAGTAAGCACCAGGCTGTAATAAAATTTAAAGCCAACTGTGTTTTTTTTTATAAATAAAGGCCAAAGAAGCCATTCGTCAAGGTATTTACCATAGGGCATTCCACAGCTCTAGAGAGCTAAAGCTGCGTGTGTTTGACGAAATCGTACATAGAAAAGTACAAGTATTTAGTAAATATGGCTCCTGTGCCATTATAATCGGGTACATGTTACATACGTGATGATGCGGTATGTGTCGTCAGACAGAAAGGTTCAAGCAGACAAGTGCGAAAGCAATTCGGCAGACCCCGGGTGCGTCCCAACGGGAAAACCGCCGTCGTATACCTCGGCGATATCCTCGGCACCGGTGTCTCCTGTGGGCAGCGTTACGTTCCTCGGGTCCGAGATGGGATGCCCCTTATATAGCAGTCACCATGGCAGCGCCGCAGATTGCTTCTCAGAAGGAGTCGTTAGGGGACGTGCTTCAGGAGCGCCGGCCACAAAATGACGGCGGTCGCGCAGGGGGCGGCGAATGTACGGGGTCCCGTGTTGTGCAGCCCTGTCGGCATTGCCGGGCCCATTTTTTTTAAACCGAAAGTTTATTCCTCCATACGTCTCTGAGGTTCGGCGTAGCTGATTGGAGTTCGGTTATCTTTTTTTAAAGCCGAATACGCGGGGCCTCATAATCTCGGAGTGAGTGTCGTTGTGAACTGTGCGGATCGCGGAGGCGATTTAGTGGTGGTCTGGGCCCGTCACTGGTCCTCTAAGATCAAAGGTGGGGACTTGAGAGGCCGATCCTGACACCGGTGCAAAAGATGTGTAGCTGCAGATGTAACAGAGTTCGTAGCGCAAGCGAATCTTGGGTTCGGGGCAGCCATGACGATGCCGATACTGTCATTTACAATGGTCTCTCACAATGGTGCATATAGTAGACCTTGTTCCTTTGCCGCTTTTATTCGGGTGCCACATTGGTTTCTCATCTAGTGGACGTAGTGCGTGTTTGGGAGAGGGGTCTCCCACAGTTGTTGCGTTGGTAAACAATTGTTTGAGTTTCAAGTCAAGCACGGTGACAGGCATCGTGTCGCACATGACAGATCATTTGATTCGAAACAATTGTTGAAATCTTCTCTTAACGTACATTCCAACAGCTCCGTTAGAACCTTGCGCTCTTCTTTAAGTGATGTTAGCTTAAAGTTGAGGCTGGCGCCTTATGTGTCAACCTGGGGTTTTCTTCCTAAGGTAGTAGAATAAAAGAAAAAACAAAATCCGAGGACACCTGAGCACTTCTCATGCGTTGTGAATGCGAAAGCATTAATGTCCAATTAAACTCCGCGCAGGTGTCTTTCGAGGAATGAACTCCTCGGGGGCAAGCGAGGGCGTTGAGACGCTCGGCGCGTTTCAATTTGGCGTTGCTGAGGCGAAGCTACAACGCAGGCGAGAGCATGCGCGGACAAGGAACGCGCGGATAACCCGGGCTTCCGACAGTGAGCGTGACGTGGCGTCGCGGCGACGCCCTCTCCCATCACGCAGCACCTGGCGCGCTACTGCACGTCAGGTGTCCCCTTTCGCCCGCTCCGATTCGTTGATGCGCGTTCATGACGTAGTGTCGCAGCCAATGGGAATTTAGGTGTCATTTTGCTGCTACAGACGCCGGCTTTCTCGATCAATGAGCCATTTGGCGCGTTCGCATCAAAAGTTCTGAAAACACCGGGAAAAAACGCTGAATTCAGTTGTGGAACTCGAAACCTCGCAGAATCTTTTTTCTAGACGAGAAACTATAAGAACCTATACGAAGGGATAGCTACGAGAACATACGAAAACACGCACAAAACAAGAGCACAGTTCCGGAAACAGCTAAACGCGTTGTAAAGAGGGCAAGACGCGCACAGACATTTGCAATCTTCTTTGGACAAGTGGACTAACTCAAGTACAAATACTAAAGCTGATCGTATTCATACATGATACCTTATTTTATGATTGAATGCGGGAGCCGTACCCGACTGCTATTGACGAACCAATGGCGGAAGCTATCATGTAGTTTGTTCGCGGACCACTGCCCAAACGTGCAACGAACAAAGTTGTCGTGACAGCGCTTTTCACTATAGGAAACTACGATGGCATATTTCCTCAATGTACGACCAAAAGTAACGGGAACCCCGAGGCAATTCCTGGAATCACATCGAAATGGAAAGCCTTAAACCTCATAGTCTCAGTATACCTATGCAGTGAACGTGCGTAGAGCAGTGGCCGACGTTCTTCGTAAAATTGCATTAAGCTATAAAATTCAACAGGCCAGTAACTGTTGCCTGAGAAGTTTGCTAGTAAGTCACAAATCGGCGCGTCTAGCAATGGGAAGCAAAAAAGAGCTATTTTTACCTCAATCGCAGTTTTTAAAAGATTTATGATTTTCCCACTTGAAGTAGGAAGTATATCGCACGGACCTACGACTATTGCGGCACATTTTTTTTTTTTTTTTTTGCTGGACGAGTAATGTTGGATTCACGGAAATACCGCGCGAAAAGCGTTAGGACTGACGTACCCGATGACTGCAGTAACTCTTTTGAAAAACAAAGAACAAGCCTGGCAAAAAATGACGGCTACCGTTAGGGACGAAAAAAAAAAAAGAAACGCGCGGGTTTTAACGCTTTTACTAATACTTCCTTTTATCTACTCCACAAATTATACCTCGGTCTCACGCACGTAAGCGCGTTAGGCGCGTCTCTAGGTCATTTTCCAGTGCCTTGCTTCCACGCTACGCAGGGCCCGAAGTTCCGAGGGAATGGTGAACCTGCAACATACGATATGGGGTTTCGTGGATCGAATGTTGCCATTTTGGATTGCTCCTGCCTTGGCGAAATTCAGCTTCTCGGACATGGAATAGTTCTGTTGCTCAAAGAGAAGCTCGGGCTGTGCTTTCTTTTTTTTTTTTTTTTTGCGCAATGTCTCCCGGGCATCTAGTTCTCTCTTCTCTCCAGTTACTCCTATTCGTTTCAAATATTCAGGAAGCAAGGCGCAGTCATGCATGCGTCTCCTTGCGATGATGGTCAGTCATGACTGCACTCGCGGGATACAGAAAAAAGGAAGCCCATGTTTTATGCAATGAAAATGCGCAACATGTGCTGCGAGGGAGAGCCATTTCACCGTCCGAAAATGACAAGGAGAACAACATAGTATGGGCACAGAAGTCTCGTAGAAGACACCACAGAAAGCGAATGGGATGAAGAAGTGAAGAACGTTAGGCAATCCGAATGTCGTGGTTGCGCCACAATGCAGTAGAAATGCACATAACTGTCTGGAGAATATAGCCAAATCAAATAAACGCGACTCTTCTTGCTGCGCGGAAGCCAAGAAGAAGAAGAACAGCTGCTGGAGGAACAAATGTTACGCACATTATTCGAGGTTCGGACCATCAGAAAACATGTGAAAGAAAAGGAAAAAGAAAGCTTAAGAGCAACGAACGCATTTTAGCGGCTGCTGCGGCTCACAACTCATTTTACTGCGACGCAATCGAGATCTAGCTGCGTCACCTTCTCAAGAGCAACGTCATTGTTTCCGATGTGTCATTACATCCAAGTGTCATCACATCCAAATGCAAAACAAAACGCATTGGGATCGGACCGAACGCTATACATTTTATTTCTCTATCCTAACGTTTTTTCACGACATAGCCAACCCGCCGATGCTCGCCTACAGAAAAAAAGTGAGAGCTTTTAGTGAGTATTTATCGGCCATGTGCAAAGGCACAATCCCTTCTTTCTTTCGTCATGGGCCTACAGCCTAGCAAGTCATGCAGAGATAACAACTCCCCGACGCTGGAGCAACTGCCTTCTTTGTATTAACTACATATTGTCACGTGGTAGTGACTTATAAAGAACACAGCAACAATACTGTGAAAGACCAAACTAACTTTTATTGGGCGAACCTGTGTCCACTAAAACAAAGATTTATTACTTGCCCTTTTATACGCCTGGGTCTCCGTGAGAGCTAATGCTCAAGTAATGCACGGTGCGCTATTGCTATTTAGTAGAAGTATAAAAACACTAGTAGCGTATTCGTGTGAGCCTTATGTACAATTCACAGCTGCAGTAAATCCTTGCTGATAACTGCACCAAGTCTCTTTTCGGGCCACTACAGTGGTCGTTGATTCAATCGGGTCGAAGGTAAATTCTCGTCATCATTAATGTTCGTGTTATTTATGTTTCTTCATTTTCAAAGCTTAATTTCTGTGGGTTCATTTGATAATGAAATGTAGGAAAGAATCCGAGAACTGTTTATCCTAGCTGTTGTTTTATGTTATCTGTTTTCACTCACAAACGGTCCTTACCGAACTAGTACACTTTTCAAAACATGTGGACATGTGCGTGCCCAAGTCCTGGCACCGTATTTACATTTTTATCAGAAGTCATCAAATTCGTGAGACTCAGCTAATAGTCCAGTGCACTCTAATGGCTTTTCAAAACCACGCATGTAAAATTCGCCAACCGCTGAGACACACTAGAACTACAGAAGCTCTTTCTTTTGTAAGTTGATGGTTTCGTGCGAAGAAAGCATTTTGTTTTCTCTTCTGTTTTTGTTGATATAGTCATGACTTAGTACTTGGGGTCTTAGTGATATGAAAACATATACGGATACCTATAGCACTACGGCTGAAACGCTTTCAAATTGTGAAAGTATTTGAATTAAAAATGGCGCATGTTTGCAAGATCCTTGAAACAAACAAAAATAACGTCCGGTCATTTTCTTCGGGTACGTGCTGTTTTAATTTTTTGAAGCATTCAAATATCTCCGCAGAATTACGCACATGCAAGCGAAATTTCAAACCAAATCCTTGACCGAAATCCGCTTTCGTCAAGACGCAGTTCGTTCGGTGGCAAAGAACCCCCGGAAGCTGAACTTTGCTGCCTTTCCACTCTATCGGCTGTTTTGCTTTTGGATACAACGTCTCTCCTCGAGCTTCTCTCCATCCTCAGTCGGCCTGCAAACTTCAAAGCGAATATGCCAGTTTTGTAAGTACATCTTTCTTTCTGCGTCGAGATTTGCCTGGAAAGAAAAATTTCGTCCCCGAACAAAATTTTCGAAATAAGCCCTACTTCACCCGGAATGAGTTACTGGTCCTTCCGCAGAAAGCATTACTGCGTGCAAGTTACGCCATCATCATAAGCCTTCGTCGTTGAATTCGTTAAAAGACGAAGGTCTGTCCCACCAACCTCCAGTTAGTTATTCCGCATCTAACGACTTCATATTAAGCCTACGAATTTTGTAATCCGTGTTAGCCCCTTCCATCCTCAACTGTGTCTCAACTGCGTTTCTCTTCTCTTGCAACTAATTCCTTTCCTCTATGAGCACAGCGTTTATCTGTTCTACGCTTTACATAAAAGATAAATCAAAACTTCAGCCACATCTTTCTGCCTCCGAAGTAATATGCAAAACTATAGGGCTATTCGATTGCTGAGCCAAACTATACTTTCCGCTGAAGTGGCGGCCTCTGAGTACCATAGCAACAGTGAATATAGTCACTGATGGATTTGCAAGTATACGACGTTAAAGTGAGTATTGCTGACATAAGAAAAGTACAGTTTGAGAGCGTGGATCGCAAGGCAGTGAAATATTGATTTAGGCCAAGAAGCGTATGGTAATGCGCTGTTCATTGCACAAGGTTGGAGAACGCAGGCACGCACGCGAAAGGTAAATCGATACATCTCCACTTCATTCAACCTTCAGGAGATGCTTGAAAGTAGGCCAATTTCATTTCTGAACTAGGCTAAGGTCGGGACTTCTTTATGTTTTCAAGAATTGTTTAAAAAAAATACTGCTATTTGATTTCTTAACCAGACATTAGTTGCCACACACGGTGTGGCCGCTGACTAGCATAGTAAATGTGAAGGTAGTAGCAAAATTGTTTGCAGGTATATGGAGTTAAATTGTGCATTATCCACGAAGAAGAGTAGATTTCGAAACTATGGAACACCAAGCAAGAAATTGTTTTTCTAAACCAAGAAACGTATAGCTATTGAGTTGTTCATCAGAAAAAAAAAAGCTAGAGAACTCAATCACATGACGTAGAAAAAAATAACCTCATAGTTACTGAGCAATTATTAACAGTGCCTTGTCGCAGCCGAGATAGTTTACGTAAGTTTAACAAGGTGCGTCACCTGCGCTCTCATATGGAATCGTTACGACACATTCGTACGCCTGCAAACGTTAGTGACCATTTCAATTGTGGTAAAACGCCTACACTCACGAGCAATCTAGCTCTAAGCGAAAGAATTATAATACTCCATGCACTCCTTGTCAGCGTCTTTGACCGTTTTGCAGTAGGTCTTGGCCAAAACATGGCGTCTATGACGTGTTTATGACTCTGCGATTGCTTTGGGCGCATGCCGTCTGCAAAAGCGGGGCCTTCGAGATGAAGTTATATTACTTGCTGGGAGCCATCGGCCGGGGCGCGTATTTGGGGCCCATATTTGGGGCCCATCTATGTAGTGATAAGCGTAGAATGAGGGACGAGTGCCTTTTGTTCGTTGCTTAATTTCTCAGCATTATATCCCTTGAAATATAAGCGTTTGGGTGCGCGTTATAGCACGATTACCTACATCAATGAAGGTTTCAATCGTTCCAAGGTACGGGCTGTGCCACGAACGAAGGAGAGCGTATGCATCCGGAGCAACGCCGGTGCAAACATGTCACGTGGCGAGACGCCTGCGTTTTACCTCAGTCAAGGGCCTCCGCCCTCGATGTCGTTAATCAGTCTCGAAAAGACTAGTGAGACTTTGCTGGTGAGGTGAGAGGAAGGACGGTGGAATAGAGAAGCACTATTGAGATCCCGGAAAGGCATATGCGGGCGTACAAGTGCAGCGCTCTTAAAAGTGAAGCCTTGATATGTGCATACATTTGTTTTTTTCATTTGTGGTTGTAATTTATTGTAAATTTTTGAAGTACGTGCTTGTTGCGAGTGGGGAGCAACTAAAGGGTCTCCTAAAAGCCGTGGTTCTTTTGGTCGCGCAGTACGACTAGGCAGCTCACCGTGGCACTGACATCATCAGCGTTTTCTGCACTGTCATGATGAGGTTTGGGTTGTCGTCACCTCCGATCACCTCCCACCGATCACCTCCCACTGCGTGGGATTCGCATATTTTTTGTCTGTCTCTGCGTTAACGCCTTTATTTGTTCGAGCAATTCATGTTAGCGTTCATGTCTTGTTTTTTGCCAAGGGGTGGGAAGAAGGACGAAGCACTTGTCCCTTATTATTTTGCGCCACTCCTGAACGTCCGCTTGCGGAGACTCACGCCGGTGGCGGCCCAGCAGGCCAAAAGCTAAGCGATGAAATAATGGGAGTTGAAACAGAATGGTCACGTTAGTTGCTGCAGTGAAACTTACGCATATCATTGTCTGTTGCGCGACGAGAGGTTTAGCTGAGAAGGAGCAGTTATGCCTGATTGGGTAAATTCATCGTGTTTGGTTTTTGGCTACGTATTTTCTTTCTTGCACATTAGATGAAAATGATGTAATGGCAATAGTTCTTCTAAGGAGAGCAAGCTAAGGCTTCACAGACAACACGACAAAACGTCCATCACATGCTCATTAAACTCGCACGGGGCTACTGTCCCGCTTGCGCGACAAAATAATAGTAATAGTAATAATAATAATATTATTATTATTATTATTATTATTATTATTATTATTATTATTATTATTATTATTATTATTATTATTATTATTATTATTATTATTATTATTATTATTATTTGTTTTGAACACATATATACAACTAAAGGGAAAGGGAAAGCGAGAAGCAGGCTGACAATTGCCGCCGGAAGGGGCACAACGCCTGCCTACTCGTCAGAAGGGAGGTGACAGCAACACGGAAATGGAAGATAGGAAGGAGGGGAGGAAAGAGGAAAGGAAGAGCAGCAGGACAAATCTAAAAAATAAAGTAGAACACAGTACAGATCACACACAGTATTGCCGGGCACTGAAGGTCACGGTACTACAGAATGTTGAATACAATAGTTTCGACGCCACAAACGCGAACTTAAGTTAGTTAACTCTAGAAAAGTAAGTAGAACGCGATGAGCCTGATCACGTTTAGACGCACAACCACGAATGATTGATGCACTGACACCGAACACACAAATAAATTGGGAGGTCTAACTTCCCGAAAATGCACATTGCGTTACGAGGGCCACCGTAGGGGAGTATTACGGAGTAGTTTTGATCTCCTGCTCTTTAACGTATACTCCCAGCAAGGCACACTAGCCTGTTTCCATTCCGCCTTCATTGGAGCACGGCATTGCGGCTCTGGAATCGAACCTTCTACCTTCTCGTGCTCAGCAGCGCAACCGAGGCATGGAAGCACCGTGGGCAGCGAAAAAAAATAATGATACGCAACTAAGACTATCATAAAAATAGCTCGAAAAAAATTGAATGAATTTAAGAAAACTTATCTGTCAGAATGTCTGAAATTAGAAAATTGCTTTCGAATTCTGTTAAAGGACCTACTCGTTGTTAGCAGCGCAAATTTGGCACCATTTTACTTTTAAATGTTTTACATATTCTATCAAATAACTAGGCATTTGCTCCTCATAGCACCCGTGGAAACAACGGTGGTTTATCAAGATGAGCCTTACAACGACTGCGTTCTTATCTCTGCGCCGACAGATGAAAGTGTAACCCACCTTTTTACGGAGCAATGGCGCATGCGTTCTAAAGACCCCAAATTCCATATCCCCTCTCTCCTCCTGCGCCGGCATTCACTATCTTCTGTCGACTGTGGCTCCCTCTACGCGATGTTTAACTAGCAGGCGCTCTCCCGACGCTCTCCACTCGTCTCTCTTCAACGCTTAGTAAGAGGGGAGAACACAAACCGCGAAGCTATTTTGGCAGTCAGCGCTCTGTCGGTATCGCAGAACACTTTAAAGGTACGGTCCACGTGCCGGGACTGCCGCCCAAGTATGTTTGGTCGCGGTTCATTACGGTTCGACGCGGATGTATATATTATAAGGCGCTAAGGAGCGATAACGACTTATAATGATCAGAACGCCATCAGCGCACCTTTTTGCCTACGTCCTGTCACTGACAAGCTCAAAAGGTGAATGAATGAATGAATGAATGAATGAATGAATGAATGAATGAATGAATTCAGCCCGGCTGATTCTTTCAATCCAGACCTTCCTCCGTGCCGCCTCTCGCTTGGCACATGGAATACGGAATAGTCGCTTGGCGTCCCTTTCACGTGTGCTGCACCCGCAGGCACAGAAACGCCGCATTGCGAACACGGCACTAGGCTACAAAACCACAAAAGAGGCGCGAAAAGCGGTGACTGCGTACGCCGCTTGCGATGTTTTGCACCGCGATGGCGGCGGAAGCAAAAAGAAGCAAGAAAAAAAAGTGCGCGAGGCCACGTGACGGCGTTTGGCCAATGGGATGGCCGAGCGTCGAGGAAGAGCGCAGGGGAGGAGGACGGCGGCAACCTTCAAAGTTTGTCGCTACTTTTGATTTTTATTGAGAGGTTCTTGTGCGCCCGGCCCAAGCGAGTGGATTGAACGACCGCTGGCCTCAGAGAGTCCAGTCTCGGTTTCCCCAGCGGTGCAAGTACGAGGAGTGGCTATCCAAAAAACCGGGATCCGCTGCCGGAAAATGCGATGGTTTTCCATTCATCGCCGCCAAGAAGGACTGTTTCTTCTCATTTCACAACCTGCGAACCCGTTGATGCACAACTCGCGCAAACATAAATAAATAATTTATCTCCTTTCTATAAACAGCCAAAGCGTCCTTGCGAGGTATTGTGTCACGATGTCTCCATAGGAATGACGAAGGGACGGAATTTGCATAGTAATTTTCCTAGAGAGGCGTCGCATAGTTTCTTTTTGTCCTCTGGGCACCTAAAACATCAATACCTGCCAACTTTCCCTGCAGAATATCGTAATTCGTGACAGAGCGACTGAACCACAAAGCATTTTCAAAGGGTCGCGCGCGCACCCCGATTTAGGAGCAAGAACCCCCCCACCCCCCCGCAACCTTTAAAAGAAAAAGCCCATGGACGCGCACTGCTACAAGCACTCGTGCCGGGAACCGCGTTGCAGCTCCATTGGCAGCTCTACGCTGGTGAAATGCCGAAACCAGTGTGCGACTGCAACTATGTTTAAAACGGCATACGGCCAGGGCTTCGTCCGGACTGCGCCGTGAACCACGTAGTAACCGCCTTTTCGTTGATGCGTAGCAAATTCATCAAAAAAACCCGACCGTTACACGGGGACGCTACTTCAAAAAATTTCACGTTGGAGACGAAGTCTTCTTGCACCGTCGGCCCTCTCTTGCTGATAGTGACAGCGCGTGCCTGACTTTACGTACTATATTAAGGGGCGGTAACACTGGTTCGATACCAGACCGACAAAGTCACTGACCCCGGCGCTTTGCCGACAGTTGAGCACAGTGTGTCGCTGTGACCATTTTATCGCACCAGGCTGACAACGACGCAACACCGAAGAAGACGGCAAGTCGACGGCACCGGCAAAACCAACAGGCCGATCATATATAGGGCTGCGGATTCCCGCCCGATCGATTGCTCAACCGACGGCGCAGTAGCCGCAGTGCCTTCGCTTATATATATATATGGCTGTCTGATATGAGCAGAAGCACAATTTTGACGTTGAAATGCACTAACTTCATCCCCCTCAAACCGTGCGCGTGAAGTTTGAGCCGATGTTGATCCAGCTCGGCGAAGATTAAACCTAGTGAAGCCGTACAGTCCGTGCCCGGGCTAGCGGCTGTCGTGAGCAGAAAACTGCAAGCGGTGAGGACGAAGGAAACCGCTTCTTTAGTTCAGTTATGGCCTCAGCCTATATGAAATCAGCTACCTTTCACTTCATACTGCTCTGATGCAGTGAGCGAGGGATGCGGCGACGCACTGCTGTGCCAACACCTGTACGTCACCGTTCCCGAAGGCTGCTGCCAGTCGCAATCGTTACGTAGATGGAAGGGCCTGAATGCGTCGTTATGTCGAAACACTACTTAATTCCAGGAGCGCACTGTTTACCCTTGCGTCAGACGGGAAACAGGGAGACGTTACATTCGGTACAGCAGAATAAACAATCGCTTCGCTTATGATAGAACGTGTAAGCGCGACTGAACGAGGACGTAGAGAAAGGCAGACACGCAGAGACAGCGCTGATTAGTTACCTGCTGCGCTGGTTAGTACCTCGCTTAGCTACCAAACGCTGTCAGCCATGGCATCCCGCGTTTTCGTTAGAGAACTGTACGGCCCATAAGTGAGTGCTTAGGTGAGCATAGTATTTTTTTTTTCTACTAACGCTTCATGGAACGCGCAAAGTCTAACTATGACGAAGTTAAAAACAACACAAGAATCTGTAATACCAGCCCGTAATATATGTGTCTCGTTCACAGTCACCGTTGTTTAAGGGGATCGCCCATCGATATTAACCCATCTTGCTGATGCATTTGAGCCAACACTTCCTAGAGCTGTTGTTCGAGCGTGGTTGTGGCTGGCTGTTCTTAACGAAGAAATGCATTTCGTACTACATCATGAAAGGGGCTGACAAATGAAATAGCACACTGTGGTGTAAAGTTAGTAAACAGGGATAAGGTGGCACAGAAAGGCTGGCCAACGTTTCGATAGGAGGACCTATCTTCGTCAAAGGCGGCCTTGTCATCCTCGGCATGTTAGTTTTAAACGGTTAGTGCAGTGACGTCACGTGCAGGTGTTGGCGCTCGCGGCTGGTTTTAAAGGGACAGGCTTCAGAGGAAACGAGCGCTGTCGTTCGTCGTCTGTGAGCTTCTTCCCAAGACGGGGGGACAAGAGCGACGGGGGGACAAGAGAAACCTCCCTCTGAGGTTTAAGGTAATGACGCAGACGGCAAAAGCTCGCCATGAGAGTCCATGTAACTGCTATCTCAATAAAATTAGCCAGAGATGCAGCGCACATGTTGGAATGTATATGAAGTGAAAATGTTGTGAAGGTAGTAATTAAATTCTGTAAAACTAAATGCGATTGGTAAATTGTCTTTACTGACGTCCTATATGCAACGTGTATAATTTCGTGCGATGGTTATCTGCGCACTCGCAAGTAAAAACTTTATAGTGATGCAATGTTACTGTTTATGCATTACTCAGTCTGCAAGCTGTTCCGAAGTGAGCATTGTGACAGTTTGACGCAGTGATGTCGCGAAGACGGTTTTAATTTTTCTACTGTCTTATTAAGACGTCAACAACAACAAAAGAGGAATGGCAGCCGTATCTGGGGTGGTCTCGGCAGCAGCACCGGCAGCTATCCTTGTTCCTGTTACCATAAGGCCGCATAACGTGCTCGACTGACGCCACTAAATGAAGCGAAAGTGAGGTAGTAGACGTCTTAGCCCTAAACTCGACGAGGAACAGACGTTGTCACCCAGCGTGCTTAAAGCACTAGAAACTCATCACTGAGAAAGACACGACGACAAAAAAAAAAAAAGAAAGAGACAAAAATTTGCAGTCCGAGGTGCCACCTCTGCCGTGTGCCGCTCGAAAGGAAAGTTTGAAAGCTCGTCTTGATGAACCGAAATCTTGGAGAAGACGAACAAAACAACAGTTCATCCACAGGCTCCTGTCCTCCTGTACACACTATCCATCAACGGGTCGATGGATGGAGCGAAACCTCGGCGATCGTGTCATATGGCCTTTTTTGTTTTTTTGCTTCAGGGTACGAATTTAAGCGTGTGATGACAGTGACCAAAGGACTAGATGAGAATGGTAGAGCGGTCCACCTTAGAAAGGCCTCCGATCGTGTAGAACGTATAGCGAACTGTTAATCGACGAGTTCATTTCCAACAGTGGGCGTCTTCTTCCACGGAAGTCATTTCTGCTCGCCCGATTTTTAACCCGAGTTATGCGAGGGCGCCGACCTCTCGTCTCCTCTGACGTAATTGTCCACGAACCCTCCGAAGCTGCCGGTTCCGGCGAACCCTTCCACGGCCCGGTGAACTACGCCCCCGCGCAGGACGAACACGGTTTCCGAGTAAAAAAAAAAACGGCTAAACTCGCCCGAAATGCGCGCGATGCGGCAGCCTGTACGAAATTGCAAGCCAGCCTTTAAGCGTGGACGCACGTAGTGTTCGCGTCGGTGCGACTTCTCTTAGCTGTTCGGTGCAGTATTAGTTCTAGAGTTACACCGTATGAATACAGGCGTTCTGGCTGCATTGGGGAGCGGGCGGCCGTTTGTGTTGGCCCAATCGAAGGCGCGACATCGGCGTTCGTTTAGTCGCTTGCGTAATATGCGCGTGATGTGATGCTGTGCAAAGTGAATTCGTGGACGCTTTGTCGAGAAATATCGTAGCTAGGGTTCTATTAAGCGCCAACTGCCGTAGAAAGGTTGCTATATCTATTTAACCGCCATATTATATAACTTTTTGTTACCTTAGCGCAATTATTAGGTGTTCTGATGTTTCAAATGGGCATTCTTCCAGTCAAGTTGCGTCATGTAGTCTTTGATATCACAAACGCGGAAAAACAAGTGACACATCGAAATAAAGTGCACGACAACAATTTATTCTTATTTTTCAGGAGTTCCGGTGCACTTGACTAGTGCTTCCGTTAAGTAATATTTAGCAGGAATTTCCCACGTGAAACCGAAAATAAAGGTCTGCAGAGAAATGGGATCCTCTCGTTCTCGTCCTTATTAAGCTAATATTCTGTACTTATATATATAAGATATTGCTCATAATTGATATTTGCCGTTCACTTTGTTCTGTGGGGATTCATGGCATCGTTTTCGGCCATTAATGTTCGCAATACGTGTGCACGACCTAAGCATTCGCCAGTATTGCAGGCCTCGCAGAACCAGGTTCTGTGGATTTGGCGATGCACAGCCCACCTGTCAAACGTGTAATTTGTTGCACAACACCTTTCGTGGTGGGAACGCGGCTGGAACGGTCCAGGAGCAGGTGCAGCTAAGCGCTCCCGGCTTTTGACTTTCAGTATTCGGAGGAGACGCGCAACGCTTTTCACAGTGAGTTGCCTTCCTGAACTCGTGTACGCAAGCACGTCACGAACGCCGTGCGCATTGGCTTTCAACGTGCAGGAGGTTTCGTGCCGAAGGTTTCAGTGCCCGAGTGTTTCGACGCAGGTGTCTGTTCCCGAATAAGAACCACGCGAAGTTTTCTAAACCCTGCTTCCATCGGTCCGCACACTCACTCGCTAGCCTCATACTCGATACACGCTTATTTCAAAGGCGTGGCGTTGAAAATTAGTGAGCGACGAAGGGTACGAGTGGACTAAAGCGTTAACGAGAGTGACTGCCGATCAAATTTAGTTGGGCGTAACTATAAAGGAGAGTGGATGTGAGTAAGTGTGAATCGAAGGGACTGTGAACGCGAGTGAGTGTTGGCATGAGTGTAGACGCCCGTAGGAACGCCAGCGACTGCCTACGAGCGTGATTGCGCGTGTGTGTGAGGGGGTACATAGCCCGCTGAATTCTGGATGCGTGCGCATGAGTGAGTATGAGAATATTCCCACCAACCTAATGCCTGCAGGGCACCACCCCGTCTCACGCAGAGGTGGCCACCGGCAAGCGGACGATGAGTAGATAAGGAGTTCTGACAGTGACTGCGAGACGGCGTGTTGGATTATCAGCTTCGGCGGCTGCATTCTGAGACAGGGCGAGAAAATGAGAACCATTGTGTGCCGAGTTTTGCCTGGGTTTTGAATTAGAGCAAGGGGGTCCTAAAGTTAATCTAGAGCTGCTACGCCTTCCCTTATAGCCACAAAGTGGGTCTGGGACGCATGAATCGAAAATCGATCAATCAGTCGCAGGAGGACGAAGTGATGAAATCTGGTTGGATGCAGCACGTTTTGAGCTTAGGCAAGAAGTGACATAAAGTTGTGCCTAGGTTAAGTATAAGAAGTCACACAAAGAGGTTAGTCGCCGTCGTCTGAGCTACACGAAGCGTCACTGCGGTGCATGGAACTAATCACGCCAAATGTAGGGACGAAATTGGACAGCTCGCTCCCGCCGCTCTCTGCACTCTGCTACCATTTATAACGGCTGTAATTATAACCTTATTCGGCCGGCCAAGGCTTATCTGCTGGGCCGACGTCGTGAAGTAGGCGGTCGACCGTTTTCTCCGAGGCTGCGTGCAGAAAAACGCTGCCTTCGCTCCAGGACGGACAGTTAAATTAGTAAGCGTGTCGCAGAGCGTGCAGAGGTCAACCGCCAGCTTTCTCTGCAGTCTAGCTAGCGCTCTGAGCAAATGATAAGTGACCGTCATCTGTCACATCTTTATCCTCGTCTACATTACTACGCTGCCTGACTAAGCGCAGAATAGTATCAAATTAGGTCCTGCGACTTTTTGCCCCCAGAGAGTGTGGGTGGGTAGGTGGGTGGGTGGGTGGGTGGGTGAGTGAGTGAGTGAGTGAGTGAGTGAGTGAGTGAGTGAGTGAGTGAGTGAGTGAGTGAGTGAGTGAGTGAGTGAGTGAGTGAGTGAGTGAGTGGGCTAGTGAGTGAATGAGTGAGCGAGTGATATGTTCCAGATCTGACTGCCAGGATTCACCTTGTTCTCTTCTAGCCTTCCCGTTCTCTGACTGCTCCTCTGGACATCGCTTACCTCAGCTATTTATCCAACTTTTTTAAATATAGTACAGCCATTGTCCAGTGGCACCCAGCCATCTCTTTTCTCCGAGTGACCATCTTTTCGTCCCTGTCACCGTGCTCGCCGAAGACCCCCGTTTACTCACTTCATTTAAAGGACGCCGTAAAGATCGAAACGACCACCTCTCGCTGCATCGTAAATGTCGAACCAGCGTGGGCGTCGGTCGTAACCGGAATGACCCCAGATGTGGCCACCGCAGGCGCGCCGTCAGAGACACCCGTCGGTCGTTCCATTAATACGTTGCTCGTGTTAACGAAAACAAGAAAAAGAAAGACGGAGGAGGAAACAAGGAGACAAGACTGAGCCGATGTTCCTGAAAAAAAAAAAAGCAGATAACGATGACCAAAATAAGAAGAACGAGAGAGACAGAGAAAGAGACCGAATTAACGAACGGCCGCTTATGTCGCCGCGGTGGACGCCACATTTGTATACAGGAGGCATATATAAAAGCTTGCCAGGAGCTTTGTCACACGAAGATTGCGACCCTTCCCATGAGCAGTTTCCCGTCCTGGGTTATATATCTTACCCTTTCAGTGGGTCCTGCCTTTGATTTTGTTTATTGGTAAGAGGCGTGATTTCGGCGCTGGCATTTTCTTTCATCACACTGGCTAAGTCCTGTGCTAAGTCCCGGAGGCAGCGCTTCGATCATTCCATCGTTGCCGCGTTATTTATGGCGTTCAGGTGAGTTCTGGCGCCGCGAACGGCCGGTTGTTTACGACGCCCTGGAGCGCGAAATATACGAATGATATCAGCGCATCTGCAGCACTGTGCTATTTGTTTCCTTTATTATCGAGGTTTATAGTTATCGAGGCTTACGAACCAAGTAACCTATCAGATAAGGATCTTGCTTTGGGTCGTAATAACGACATTTGTGCTTCGTGCTTTCCGACCGACAGCGCTCGTATAGTTTCGCACGTCAAGCTCATAACGATGGTTGATATCTACGTGCCTCCGACCCGCGGTAAACGTGCTTGGATGTCGAAGGCGGTGAACTGATTCGCACGTACAGCGTTGAAGCTTTAGCTGCTACGGCACGTGGAAATAGTGAGTATGTACTTCGTTGCGCGGTTACATTATACGGTCACACTGCGTGGGGGCTTACATTACTGATTCGGACATCATGCAACGGTGCCCGTGAGCTCCATTACCGAGGTCAGAATATTTAATGGCAACTGCGTTGCATGCGCACGCTGCTCATATAGTGCGCTTATGTCACCGTTAAATGTATGAGGTGCATACGGAGTGTAAGAAAAGAACTTGGCCAACTATAACATTGTAATCACTTCGCCAGTATAAAGTTGCAAAAGGAAAACGGATGTGTACGTAGTGTGTCATCGTTATCATAGTATATTATGGTCAAAGCTACGCCTTGGGGTTATTGGTTTAGCCCAGAAAAGCGTTTTGTGGCGTTATTATTAGAGGCAGCCTGTAATTTGCAGGTGATTATGCAACGCTATTTGAGATGTTATGGTGATCTACGTCTTTGCTTAACCCCGGTGCTAAGCGCTGATTTCGGCCCCAAAACAGCAACAAAGTTCCCGTCACAACAACTAATTTCGGGACAAACATCAGCCCTGTTAAATTTACGAGGTTTCAGTTCTCAGGGTCATACGTAGGCTATGAGAGACACTGTAAACACCACCTATGTCGAACTACGCCTTGCATTGTCTAACTGCAGTTACTTAATAAGGTACATCATACTTTATATACACATTACGTACATTGTAATAATACGCCGCAGTCGAGTACCTAAATCCGTGACAAACATAGTTTGGTAATCCTGGTCACAGCGGCTGCATTGCGGTATCTCCCAAATACCAACGTCGTCCAGTCCTATAGATCCGAATGTCCTTTAGTGTGAGCCCTACTACCTCTACTGACAATCTGGCTGCTCTCCTTAGCAGCACATCCTATATATTCACACTCTCTCTCTCTCTTTCTCTCCACCGCTATCTCTTTCTCACTTTCTCTCTCAGGTGATCAAAAGAGCGAGAGAGGCAGCGAAAGATCAGAAAGTGTACACCGTTGAGTACGCTGCCGTCTTTCTTCTGTTCCGGCCTTTATTACTGCCTGGTCCCAAGTGCTCCTTCCTTTCCCGGCTTAGGTCGCCACTTCGGCATAATTAATCAGCTCGGGGGGTCGTGCACTTGGCTCGGGTGGCCGCCGTTGCACAACCTGGTCAACTGCGGCGCTCTGGTAACGACAGAATGAAAAAAAAAGGGATGCGCTGCTCACAGTTACTTGCGCATTCGTTAACGCCGTGGAGGACGGTGATGGAGACCGCAGCAGGCTAACGGTCGCTCGCTTGCGACACCCGAGCCCAAGCAAAGACAACCGAGCTTGCAAGGAGGTGGCGGGGGGGGGGGGGGGGGGGAGGGGTTCATGGTGACGACACGAAGGCTGCGGTCGTGCGCACGGGTTTACGCCCCAGGGCAGTACGTGGTGTCGCTGACGCCACATACTGTAACATCAATTGGAGATCCCTTCAGCTATTCGGGCGTTTGTACAGGTATACACCCGCACGTAGAAAAAGAAATGTTGCAGTAGATTCGCCCTAGGAGCGCAGCATTCATAATGCATTATTCGAGTGCCGTGAAGCTATAGCACTACTTGGCGCACTATCGATTGCATAGAAGGGGCAACACCAAGCCGACAGTTGGCTCTTGACAATGTATAGAAGGTGTGGTTCTGGTTCTCAGTGACACAAGCACTTCTGCGTTCTTTCTTTCGCTGCCCCGTCTTTTACCACTTCGTGCCAATTTCACCGAACTTCTCTCGTCTATAGGCGCTCGTTTATTATTTCTTCCCGCATCATTACGCGCCCATCGTCCCCTATCTCGAACAACGTTACATTTCTCAACGCTCGCGTTTCACTTATTGCTCATTGAAAATCGCACACAGTTCAAATCGCTCTCAACCCGAAAGATGTATAGGAGGACGGTGAATCTCAACAGTTCGTCCTCAAGTTTAATGCGAACAAACGGATGACGCGGTGCTCGTTCGAGGCACCGGACGGTGATCGCGTTGACGACGCGTGCCAAACTCGCGGCTGTCCTCGAGGCAACGAACTCCGCTATGCGCCGCGGTCTCGACACCGGCGAGATCGAAACCACGCCTGACAGCTCCGTCTACACTTCTTTCGAATAATGCGCGCACCGCCGACGTTCGTCGGCCACCTTTCATCCTCTCCCTCCACTGCACCCGACTGCTGCGTTAAACTCTTCATCGATCCTTTCGCGAAGCCGCCCCCCCCCCCCCCTTCTTTCCCTTCGATAAACATGACCCAATCTCTCGTGCACGCAGACCCCACCACGCGTCGTCGTCTGCCCTTCGGCGTTTTACCCGTTCTGCCCGGTCGATCGCGAACGACTCATTAATTAGTTTCGCGCACAGTGCGGCGCCTGCTGTGGGTCGACGACGTTCGATTGCGGGGTGGGTGGACGACCCCTCATACGCCTGCGCTCCGCCAAAGCCACGCGGAGATTTGCCGCGATTCGCGCCGGGGGGTCCCGCCAAGCGAGCCACCGGCGGGGCGTGGCCGAGGAGCCACGAAGGCCCACCTCGGTGACCTGTCTCGGGGGCTATCGCGCTTGGCTGCGGGGAACGAGGACAGAGTGAGGTGGTGTTATCAGGGTTCGCTGGACGCATTCCCGATTGCGGTTGCACGCGAGCGAGCGCGGTTGCTCCGTTTTCGATGCAAGACCGCACGTGCGCGATATTACCCTTTAGTCACCCATTAGCGGCATCTGGAGTATGTCCCCGTATTGGTGTGCGCGAACCGATCAGTCAGTCGGCGGGCTTCTGATTGCGATATTTGCCGAAGACATGTGGCACGTAGTACGGACCACGCTTTTGCCTCGACTGAGAGCCTCCTTGAATTTCAAGGCAAATGTGCAGGTTACAGATGACGGTGAGACCTGCTGTGTGAACAGTACTGTGACAAATGCCATTTCAAGTAGTGTCGTTCTTGTAAGGCGATCCTTCATGCAGATAGTCTCGAACGTATATCTAGCCCCCCTGTCTCGTTCTGTTCCTGCTCTTTAGGGACCTCAGCGTGCTTCCCAGCGTATGACGTCGAATATTTGCAGAATAGTGTTTGAACTTTGCGTCATGACGAAACGGTCAGATGCGCCCCTCGAGCATCCCCGACAGCACTCCTAAGTGAAAGCTTTATTTCGGGGCCCAAGTACGGTATACTGGTTGAAATGTGTTTGAATGCAAAAATGCTCGTATGAGACACCGGCTGGATCAATTTCAGATAAGGTTGATGCATTTGAGAGAGAAGGTTAAATAATAGTTACTCTATTAAGTTAGATTTTGATTTAGGGCATGGAATGTTTACAAAATATTACCGAAAACAGTGAAGTTAGAAACAAAAATTATGCACGGAGATTACAAATCCGTATTGGTACCAAAGAGAGACATGGCCAGTTGTGTAAACTGCATATGTTCGAAAATTTAAAGTCGAACGATTTGATATAGCAGTTTAGAGCTTACGTAAAGTTGTACCATTGTTGACGAAGCTTCTAGAAAAAGTCCTAATCACAAGTGGTAGATTTTACAGTGGCGTATTGTACATCCACCTTATCTACTTTAGAGATAGGGATTTGGCGCGTTTAAAACATTCCGATACCCTGTTTTTATTTGCTGAGGTACAGAGTTGTAAAGTTCATACATGATATTTTTATTCTAGTTTGAAATTTTCAGAATTTTTTGTAAACAAATTGATGGCATAAATGAGAAATGCGCTTCCTTGAATCACTGCATTCTAACATCGCTTTATATTTTAAATGCAACAAACCTCGTCACATTCGATGCCTTGGTTGCCCAGTAATACGATGTCTCCATTCCAACGTCTTTAGTTGGGAGGCCCCGAGCCAAAGTTTCCTTTCAATATCGTTCTAGTTTATTTTACCAAGCAAGCTGAGCATTTTTCCATATATCGGGTGTTTTTGTGAAGACTTGAAGTAATTAAAGAAAATCATATGTGGCAGATAGCGCAATTCTAGTCCTTGAGCTTGGTCTACTCAAACAGGCGGACAGTACTTGCATGAGAAATCGAAGTGCCTGATCAACCAATTAACAAAAATGCACTAATTAAATTTCTACTGAACTACCTTACGTCACACGTTGCAATTTACAAAGTTTAGCTCGTGAGACTGCAAGGCTTATCCACTTGAAATGAATCCTTTGGATGACACCATTTTCGAGAAGTGCACCGTCAAACTTGCCGTGAGAATGCACTGTCGTTCCACTTACTTCAATAACAAAACGCCGTTTTATGCACTGAAGCACAAAATAACTGGACTGCCAATTTATTTCTTCGCAAAGTTTGGCAAATAATATCTAAACTGGGGGCGTCCGGAGAATTGGTTCCGATTGGAACTACCTTGCGAACTCCAAGGCTACAATTTATAAATTGCGATATGTGCTGTCGAGTAACTAGTTAGAAACATAATTAGTGAATTCTTGTTGATTATACTATTACCCATTTCGGCTCCTCGCCCAGATAATGTCCGCCTGTTTGGGCAGTCCAGCTCAGATAGAGAGAAACAGAAGAGAGGAATGACAGGCACGTTAACCAGGCGCATGTCCATTTTTCTACCCTACACTGGGTGAAGGGGTGTAGGGATAAAAAGAGAGAGAGAGAGAGCATAGTTTCGGGCACATTTGAAGTTTCGCACCTAGTCCAGACACGGTCACCAAGACCTGTTGGCTTGAGGTACTGCTACAGCGCTTTCCTGGATTCCTATGCCATCGGCGCGTATGACCATGGTCCAAAGATCTTCATTTCCAAAAATACTCTATAGAGTCAAGCCGCTTCGGTGCTGCCTGGAGAACTTTACGCTCGACGTCGTACTGGAAACAGAGAGATATGTTCAATCGTTCCCGGAGTGTCAGCTTCATAGACTTCATCCGTCCCTGAAACTATATGTACCATAAGTTTCCCGCTCTGAGGCGACAGTATTGTGCCGCCTCTGGCTCACGCTGGCATTTGCAAAGGCCTACTCGTTTGCCATGGGAATTGAGGACGCGCCCATGTGTGACTGTTGTGGAAGTGTACCTCAAACTCATAGTTGCGCTGTCTGCCACAGATGATGTTTAAATGTTACTGAAAGCCTTCGCAGAAGCACCCGGTTCACGTGTATGTCATTCAGTTGGTGGAAGGTATGTGTGGAACAATGTTAGGAATTATGTGCACTAACTGTGGCAAAAAATCTAGACCAAACGAACAGCCGAAGCCGAGAAACATTTGTTACACATACGCAGAAGTAAACAGTAGCATCTTTCTTTTGCAAATGTGTTCCACTTTGCAAATAAGTTTCATTTACTTGTCGGAGCCAACGTGGAACGAGAACAAGACTGAGGCGACAACATCGAGCTCGCGCGCATGCTGGCACTCCCGGAAGAAACACATTCGTGTGCCCGCACGGACAGATCACGTGGTACGGCTGAACTAACGTATAGTAAAGTGAGCACTACCCCAAGTGTAAAAAAAAAAAATAGTTTTTAATGTATTCTGTTTTATTTGTTATTTTAAGTGCGGGAGAAACGCTACCGTAGGCCTCGTTAGCGTCGCGTATCCGACGATCCACTGCTTGCACAAGAATGGTAAAGGAAAATAAATCAAGCAAAAAGAAAGCGTCAACACATACAACAAACGCGAACGGAAGTGAGAAGCGCTATACGACCGTCAGTTCTGGCAGCCTTCTGGAGCACTTCGGACGGTAATTTATCGCACAAAAGAAGGCGATTCCACTGAAATATGTATAAATATGTCTATATATAAACAGATAAATATGTAAAGAAGCCTCACTCTCACTCACCTACAAGTTACCACAATAAGCATATTAGACCACTAATCTCGCTTTTTTAAACATTTACGTTGTCCTCTTTTTGCTGCATCTGCAAAGACATGGATCAATCTGCGCTTAGAAATTCTGAACACTAAGTGCCCAAGAGAAGTTCAGTTCTAATATATAGCCTTATTTTGATTAAAAGTTTCGGATTATTATGTATAGCCAGCCTGGTATTATAATCCCGTATTTGTAACTTGCACGTCGTTCTTACTATTTTCTACTTCTTAATACCTATTTTTGGCATTGGTGGTCCAGTGACGGGCCATTCAATTTTAGTGCAGCATTCACCTTGTGACCCATTACCTGTAAGAGCCTGAAAAAGAAAGGCGACACTATTGCTAAATAAATATACGCAAAATATTTATATAATTAATATAAATAAGTAAATAAGGAAATATACAGCAGACATATTTGGAAGTAAACCAGACTGCGGAAATGACACGTATGGCCACGACACGAAACACTTTCGAAAAAGAATAATCGTGTTCCTCTCTTCAATGGCCCGCTTTTTTTTGTCCCAAAGAGACACTAAATAGAACAACCAAGTTGAGCTGTATAGATGGCCTTGCACTGACCTCATCCTAGGCGCCATTTTGGTGAACCAGCACGGTGAGAAGCCTCTGTGACGTCACGCGCAAGCTATCTATTAACTTCCCTAAAAATACCTTCCCTAAAAATCACTTCCCTAAAATTAATTCCCTAAAATGTCTGGGGCAACTCTTACCGTTAGGGGAGGCATGGTAAGCCAGAAAAGGGAGGGAAAAGAAAAACGAACACCCGATAGACACCTGGCGACGCCGCCTTGAACTTCCTGCACCAGTTCATCGCGACGTCATGAATTTTCACGGCGTCTGTTAGGGCCTAGTAAATTTTCCTTTATTATACGTAAACATGGACGACGTTCTATTCTGCAGGAGCCAGAGACCGAACGTAGCAAGTTTCACAGCTTTTACTGAACCATGATAGCTGAAAATTGCAGAAACAAAACATGTTTAATAATCGTTTAATAATCTGTGACGCCACACTTCCGTGCCGGTGCTGCGGTTCAGGCGCGAAATTTAAAAAAGAAACGAAACTTTGATCAACCACATTTTCTCTTCTAATAGCCAACCTATGACCGTGAAATTAACGAAAATGTGTTTTTCTTAAAGAATAATTTATATATAAAATATTTATCTGGTTCAGTATTGGCTATTTTAATACCCGATATTTAATGATCGGCTGACTAGTACCTGGTTTAATGCTTCTTCCTTGTGTCCCTTTAAGGGTGTCTCTTATATAGGCCTTCATATGTGCGTTCCACTCATTTTTCGATTGTCGGTTTTTTTTCAAGTTTCCCTAGGCCCCTTTTGCAAGCTTACCTTTTTGTTTTTGTCCTGTGGCAGCATTGGTGGCTGCATTTCTACTTTTCTTTAACTTCGACTGACTTTCATACGGGTGTCTGGAAAACCAATTGCCCGAAGCTTATTGCTTTTAGCCAGCTAGGGTCTCTCACTTCAGCGAGCAACTGTTGAACACGTGGTCAAAACCACGAACATCGAGAGCATGAAATGGGGAAATAGGAAACGGCCGGCTAGGCTGCGCGCGAAGCCGTGACATGGAGAGACTGCATTTCGCTCACCACGGTCGTTGAGTGTTGTGGTTGAATTCCCGGCTCAAGAGGGATGTATGCTGGTTACGAGAACCGCTCTAAGTGCATCAGAAGCACCATACGCGGATTGTCGGTAGTAAGACTATTCTTCTTCTTTTTTTTTTACTCGATGGAGATCTAAATCTCATTCGCTTCCTTTCGCTGAGAGCTCTGGGCGGCGATGGGGTTTGGTACGATCAATGTCGAAAGATATGCGAATACTCACTCTTAGGCTCGCCTTCAACTGCAAATTTCTCGCTCTGTTTTTGTTGGTCCCTTTCTGCGCGATGAGTTCCTGTTTGTTCAAGTGCGCTTGGCGACAGAGTCTGGTGGCTGTCGCTTCTGGTGCTAAACTGTCTATACGTTCCTTTTTTTATTCATTTCGTAGGGTCACTGGAGCACGGTCTGTGCTCTTATTGTAACGCCAACAATAAGAGCTACAGCAACATTTATTATTATTATTATTATTATTATTATTATTATTATTATTATTATTATTATTATTATTATTATTATTATTATTATTATTATTATTAGCAGTAGTAGTAGTAGTAGTAGTAGTAGCAGTAGTAGTATTAGAACTACTACGGACAGCATCATTTCTAACAGAATACTCTAGCATGCAGGCTGCAAGAATTTAGAAATAAAACGACATGCCTATTGCTTTGCAAAGCACTGAATTCAACGAAAGTGTACGGTAACATAAAATACAATAGTATAATATTTATACTGAAATGTGGTTAAGGCTGTGGGCAAAACACGCTGAAAGATTAGTCTGGCCGAAACCCACAGTCCCCTCTTTAGGTACATCGAAAGTCATCTTACGATGGTCACTTATGACGATCTTAGGATGATCACAAAATCACTACATCGTAAGTGATCTCTACTCGAGAGGCACCTGTATGTGCATGTCAAAGGAAGTTTTGGTTACGCAGTAACCAAGACATCTTTTATTCCTTTGTGAGCCATTGACCATATAAATTTTACTTCCTGTAAAACATTGATTTCTCCCCTGTTCCTTAAGAACTCAACATCTATGATTACCTCTTGTGCTTCTCGAGAAACGCTGGAGGTAAAACGTGTAAACATGAGCCCACTCTGAAATGTCGCATTTCACGCGCGCTGTGCGTATTCGCTCTTATGTGAAACCCCACATGCAGTTCACTCTGGTGGCCTGTCTCGCTTCGCTTGACTTTGCATTCGCTTCGACTTCCACCGTCTTCCTCGCTCTTTTCGAGCAACTTGCTTGCATACTGATTTTTTGACCGGGTCTTTAAGCAGGTAATGCAGATGAACCCTTGAGTATATCCTAGCAAAACTGACGCTGCGAAAAAGGAAAAAAAATGGCGATCGATAATCTACCCCGCAGTCTGCCAATGGTGAAATGTTGAGGCAGTGAAAGCAAGCAAACGACAAATTCTTCATGCTTCAAGTAAAATATGTGACTCCATAGAGAGCGCACTACAACAAAAAGCGGGAGAGAGTTTGAGAGAGCGTTCTAGCGAGGGCGTGCGCGTTTTTTAAGATAATAATGTTTGCGATAAATTGAATTAGAATGCCCGGACAAATTGATCGCGGCGTCGAAAATTGACGATAACGCAGTTTCGAACTATATTTCATTTATCGGCTCTTCATTTTTTTCTGTCCAGCGTTCGTGCAGTTTCAAGCTTACGGTTGTACCGAAGAACGCCCGTCGCTAAATTAAAATAGAATGAGCTGCCGGAAGTTGATATCGTGTTTCGGTACTCCCGCCATAAATCATCTGGGGAGTGCAGTGCATCTAAAAAGAAGAGAAAGAAGTTTGGTCTTCTTTTCTCGGCTTGCAGGAAAGGTAAGGTAATGGAAGCTCGTCGCAACTCTGTTCTCTAGCGCGGAAGATTATTCAGCAGGTAGAATTTTCTTTTTTTTTTTTGCGTTGCGTCGTTATCGTATAACAGCGGCCTCGAATACAACGCGTCTCTCGGAGACAACTGTGAAGCTTCAGTATGCAATACCTAAGGATGTATTTTACGTACAAAGTTGATTGATTGATTGATTGATTGATTGATTGATTGATTGATTGATTGATTGATTGATTGATTGATTGATTGATTGATTGATTGATTGATTGATTGATTGATTGATTGATTGATTGATTGATTGATTGATTGATTGATTGATTGATTGGGGGGCATTGGACGGAGCGGCGCGTAGGCAAGAGGCGTCAGGCCCAAACGAAGAACACATTTGTTCTGTCTACGTCAGCAAGTGCCGGGAGTGCTAAGGAACACAAATGTGAGCGCACCCAGCTCAAGGTCTACCACTACAACAATGGCGACGCCTGGACCATTGTGAAGCCGCTACAATTGATCGTGCCGCTGGAAGTATTGAGAAGCACAGCTTGTCACCGGCTTCTCCGCACTGATAAATGATTTTAAACGTGAAAAAAGATTACAAGTGAGTTCAATCCATTTACCAATTAGGCAATTTCCTAACGCACAGGCGGGGCAGTTATTTGCAGGTAACGAAAGGGCGCAATAGACAAAAAATAAAGGAAAGAAAGAGAAGAGTAAACGAATTTAGCGCTTTCTCTAGCGCCTGAGATAAATACCGAAACTAAGAGAACGAAACGTAGGTTTCGAGTAGTTTTGTGATACCACGCAAAAAGTATCAAGGCCACGCTTGGCACGGCGACGCCACGTCAGCGAATCCATAATGCACCGCTTCCGCGCCTGGCCGCTAGTGGCGGCGCCGTCCCCCTGCAACATCGGCGCGAACTCGTACTTTCGTATCATCCTGACAAAAAACTAGTTCCGTATAAAAATGCGCATGCGCCCAGGCGGCGCGAGGCGGCCCGCGCGCGGTGGACTGCAGAAACTCTACGTATGGAGGGGGCGGGTTTTCGCGTCACCATCACGTGACGAACCTGGCATCGCCAACCTTCGCCACCGCTGGCTGACGCGCGCACTGCGCCGTAATGTGAGCAGTCCGTCAGAGAAAGCAGACGATCTTGTAGAACAAGTGGCGGTCAGATCGTTCGGTGGATATAAGTCGTTACCGAAGGGGCATCGCGAAACGCTGTTGTCTGTCCGACTTTCTTGCGCGACGTAAAAGTGTGGTATCGTACGAAACTGCGCCGCCTCACTTTTTCCTCTTACCACGTGGCGGATTCCGAGTGCCCCCTTGCGCAAGTCCCGATTCGTTGTTTCGCGCCTACCTCAGCAGTAGGCGCGAAACAGACCTCTTCATCGTCTGGCGTGGCGAAACCTTATTTTGAGCCGCTTTGAACTTCGCCACTAGGGGTTGCACCACTACGTCCGCGCTTCGCGGTGTCGCATGCGTAATCGGGCAAACTTAACGAATTCAGCAATTTTCAAATGTGAAAATTTGGAACTAGAGTTTAATGGCAATTTTCGTCAACTTTCAAATATAAGAAAAAGATTATGGGGTTTCGCGTGCCGAAACCACGATCTGACCATGAGGCACGCCGTAGTGGGGGACTCCGAACTAGTTTTGACAACCTCGGGTTCCTTACCGTGCACCTAAATCTAAGTACGCGGGTGTTTGCTACCCCACGCGCAGGGTAGCAAATTTGACAGTGTAGTTATAGCCTCCTACCCTTTCCTGCCTTTTTGCTTTCTCTCTCTTTCTCAATATCTTTTTTTAATTAGTTGTAGAGAGATGGGAGGGGAATCCACTCGTTTAGAGAGGTTGGCGCCTTTAGGTGATACCGGCCTCTTGTTCGCGCTTGGAAGAGAAAAAGAATGTTACTTCAAGAACAAGGTATATATATGTATATATATATATATATATATATATATATGGAAGGCCGAGATGTTAACCAGTCAAGAGTCTGCTTGGCTGTCCTACGCTGGAGGAAGGGAGAGGGGGAAGAGAGAGAAGGGATGGAGAGAGAGAGACAGCACAGAGGCGTGCGCGGACAGTACTTCAGTCGAAGCCGTTCGTGCAAACCAGACGTTCTCAGAAAGCGCAACGCGCCGTGGTAGCTTAGTGGCTATGTTGTTGGGCTGCTAAGCACAAGGTCGCGGGATCGAATCCCGGCCACGGCGGCCGCATTTCGGGGGGCGCGAAAACCCCCGTGTACTTAGGTTTAGGTGCAGGTTGATGAACCGCAGGTTTCCGGAATCCGCCACTACGGCGCGCCTCATAATCAGAAAGTCGTTTTGGCGAGTAAAACCGCATAATTTAATTTTTTTTTTCAGAAAGCACAAAAGTGCCTTCACTGCCTTCTGAGCGAATGATCGGTGGGGACGGTGCTCTGATACTGTCTGTTCGATCAGACGACGCCCAAAAGCACCCTGCATTGTCAAAGACCATTAACATACCCGAAGTTCTGCACACTATAGTCCAGGGAAGGAGGAGGAAAGAGAAAAGTAGAAGGCAGGGAGGTTAACCAGAATAACGTCCGGTTGGCTACCCTACACCGGGGGAATGGGAAAGGGGAAAACAAAGATAACAGGGAGAGAGAGGAGGGAATCCACCTACGACAGTACAGGAGCGCGCGCAAACGCGTACAAACGTGGCAAATCAACTCCGCGGAAACCCGCAAGGAGAAAGAAAGCTCACGAGCAAGAAAATTGTCGCCCGCGTGACCGTAACAATAATCTATAAACGCAACCTATACGTGAATTTTCTTTTCCCTCTTTTGGATCGAGCTGCGTTAGCGCGACGACAATTTCCTTTTCACCAACGCGCATCCTCAAGCACCCAGAGTTTTTTCTTATATATAAATAAAAGTACTTCATGCTCTCCAACCCACCCTTTTCCAGTCTCCTACGTAGGCACGTTTATGAAAAATTTGTATTTGGGTGCCCCGACACTCTTGCGTGGTGCGCACAATATTAAACACCTTCTGTAGCTTTGGTGTCGCCACGACGCGCAGCGTAGACCTCTTTGGTCGGCGCTGACATGGTTGCATCGAGGTCCTTTTCAGAAACGAAGATTAATTTTTTTTTCTCGTACCATGGTTGTGGCGTGTCACTCAATGAAAGGATTACCGCGCTTGCTCAAGTCGACAACAGGCCTCTTTCTTCGACCGTATGCAAATTTGGTTCTCACCGTCATGCCTGCGGGCCGGCAGCTAGCATTCTGTCTGTTAATGTGTTGATGTGTTTATGTTAGCGTTAATGTAATCTATTAAAATCACCTCGCCCGTGGATGATCGTTCTTTTTTTTTTCTTGCTTTTGCATTTTCGCCCACACAGAAACTCGGCTGCCGTGTCCTGTGTCAAACCTATGACTTCGAGCTTAGCGGCGGCGCGGAAATGAGCGTTAAGGTTCGAGACTGTAGAAATTAACAAGAAGAATCTAAACAATTCGCGTACCGCGCAGAAAGTCTGTCAAAGAGGTGCATCTAGTTCATCTTCAGGACGCAAACAGGCGAGAAACAACGTAATACTGCAGACCAGCGCTAAATTGCTTGTGCAACACTGCGAAAATTAAAACAGCGCACAAGCAACATCGACGACTTCTGAAAGATGACAGCGCGTGGTGTCGCCTTTTTCTTTATTCTTCGCTGTTGCTTCTGCGTTGCTTTTATTTTCGTAAGGCGAAGTACGAGAACGAAAATTTAGGCGCTGAACATAGAGGTGACGTAATTCAAAAAAAAAAATCCTAATCCGTGCAGTTTTCTCAAATACGTACATCGGTGTACATGGCAGCAAATCTATGCCGACTTTCAAGTATTTGTTAGGTGGCGTCAACAATATTTTCGAGTATATACGTTTCGATTAATTTGTTTTTTTGGAGTCGCTACGTGAAAATTCTAGAGGAATACATTTCCCCGTAGTTTTGACGAGGAAAAGAAATAAGGCTGCTAAACGCTGGATGTCTTTCCTGAGTTGCGAAAGTGGGCGTGTTGTTTCTTAATCGGCCTGTTTGAAAAACGAAGCTAGTTGCGCGCAGGAGTGACACGAAGCTTGCATAAATTCGTAAATGATGAAATATAGCTGACGTAGTTGTCACAATCTTTGTCAGAGATAGTTCAGAGCACACAAACGCTGATTAGTGTTACTTTTAATTCTTTAGAAACGTCACACTTTTGTGCTGGGAAATGAAAATGCGCACGACGTGTGATACTATAGTTCATTTTTTTTAAATCACTACGCAGATTCAGTGGGCTACAAATTCAAAGCAAATGCCGTACATCAACGACCGCAAGATTGAACTCCTGTCGCAAGCTGCACAAGTAAACTGTGAAACTCGTCAAAGTTTCTCGCTTATTCAAGGCACTGAAATATTCTGCGCTACATCAGGAATGACCTGCAGAATGAGCCGGGCAGGAGAAGAATAACTGGAAAGTATAGCAACGTTTAAAAGTTCGATCATCTCCACAGTATTTTCATGAGCAAGCTTAAAACTTTCCATGTCGGTTACGGAAAAAAAGCAAAACAACGTTGAAAAACGTGTTGGAAAGCAAAAAAAAATAAAAGAAAAGCTACGTCTTCTTTTGCTGAGTCACTTTTAAAAATCGCGTGCTTTAGCTTCGTACTTGTACTTTCGATTTTTTTAGAATGCGTAACGCTCCAGTTTTGGTACCGCCAGGTCCTTTTTTTTTCTTCTCCCTTCACCACCTTCCCCCCCCCCCCCCCCTTCTCTGAAAGGCATTCAGGATGGAGCGGTAATTACTTTCCCGACAAAACCAGGACTCGTTTCTGACTGGCCGGCCTTTCCTTTTTTTCTCTCTCTCTCTCTTTTCTCAGCTTGCTTTGTTTCGAGTTCGTCCTGTTGCGCTTTCTAAAATTGATATTTGTTTTTTTTGTCGCACGTTTCGACGGCTCCAGACTTCAACAAGCAGCTTCGAGAAATCTCATTTAGCTAATTGCCCATTCAGGGGCCTCTCGTCGGTCAGAACAATGCCTTCCGGGTATGAGTCAGCACTTTCCGTCATTTCTTGCATTGCTGAGATCGGTACACACTGGTGTATTGGTTTTATAGCTTTGACATTGCAGAGTTCTCCTGGCGTTCCGTTTTCGTTTCACCGAAATGACATCGCATCTCTTCTGTGCGCGGAATAGAATTTGAATGTGTGTTTCTGAGGTTCGGTGGGGGGGGGGGAGGGGGTAATTATTAAAGACCGCTGTTTAATTATCGCGTGACGCCAAGCGGCGCCTCGGGAAATGCAGCGACTTTTTGGAATGGGCACGTCCTTGACAAAGCTGTCGAGTTTGTCTCACTTCTTTTTTTCTTTTACTCCTTCTTGTTCATCACGTGCTTTCTCCGCTAGGGATGGAAAGTTGTGAGAGATCAGTGCTTGTTAGTAACGTTTGTGCTCGTGTTTGCATGATTATATTGAACCACTTAATTAAGCGCTTTATTTAACATGCCGAGGATTAGCCCTAAGGTCTGAGCGCTCTCGCATGGGTACTGAAAAAAAAATAGGAAGGATCACTAGTGAATGTAAGCAAAAATACAAAAAAATGAAAAATAAAAAGACTAAATAACACTTCGCCATATTACAGGAAAACAAGCACACTCTATACAAAGGTCGTTTATTAAAAAAAGATAAAAGGACCCGAACAGCGTTGAAAAGTTATTCAGAAAAAACAATGCGTCTGATGATGAATATTATGTTGACGATGGTGACAACAGTAACAACAGTAATAATAACTTGTCATGGCTCAAATTTTAAGTGTTTGAGCTCAGGACTACTAACACGATTCCGTTTTTAAAACGCCCAGGACTGCATTTCTTTAAAGCATCGAAAATGCCACGAAACAAGTGTGGTACCTCCGAGGAATATATTACTGAAAGTTCTTTATTTTTTTGTTTTTCTTTCAAAAAGACCAAGTACGAGCGTACATTCTTGAAGCGCGCTACTTAACTTCGCCATTCACCCTGAGCCTCTTCCGCTTTCGTGGTATTTGTTACAGTGTTTGCGAAGGTCTTGCAGTACGTAGTACTACTCACAAATTAGTCACATGCATTTCCAAGTTGTCTATGAAGTTCGCCCACTTTAGATGAGTTATTAGACGCAGTTAACAAAATTGCGATACGACTTTGATTGCGTAGGTGCAGTTGTAAACTTTGTAATCCAGTTCCATAATTTTTTCTAAATTCTCAAGTTAAAGAAAACATGCCAATAATTGAAGATGCACTTGCTACAGCTACCGAATATTGAAATCTTACTGTTAAATACAACAAACAATGTTGTCACCTTCCCCGAGTGGGTACAGTGGTTACTGCGAAAAACGTCTTCTCCCTCTCCCTGAGTTTACATAGGCATTCCACAGCTTGCCCTTAATGTTCTCATGTAACTTCCGAAGCTGTTCCCTCCTGTGTAAACCGCAAGAAAAAAAGAAAGAAACACCCTTAGGTTGCTTTTTTTTTCATCGAATTATTTGTTGCCAGAGTAGTAACTCCGCACTTCCCCGATTTTCATTCTTAAATTTTCGCGACGCGCCGCCACTCCGTATACCTGAATACTGAATCAGTGCATTGCGTTTCCGTCATACATCAGCTGATATGAGATGAAGCCCTGGTGCAGCAAGGTAATTGAGAGACCATAGATGGCGACAAGCTTAATTATTTTGCAGCAAGCAATGAAAAAAGAATAAGTAGGCCGGTGCACGCATGATTCTCTTATCAGCAAGCCATGTTTCTGCGACGTGTGGTACATCTGCAAAATGAATAAAAAAAGAAAACGAACACATCAGGGATAGTTCAAGGCGACGGGTCACTTCACGCATCCTCTAAATATGATGATGCCTCTTTATCACATAGAAATGGTTCTTGTGGGGAAGGAGGAAAGGCTAGCACTGTTTTGGCACTATCTTCTGCAACCCATGCGGGAGCACGGCTCAGCGCCAGCAGGGTGGGGGAAATAAAGATCTAAATATGCTTTATTTCCTCACACCTCACCCCCCCCCCCCCCCCCACGCAACGTTACCTGAAATTAAAACGATAACCTCTGGTGTTTAAGATGCCAGGCATTGGCTCTTGCCGGGACTTCTAATTTGTCTCTGGTATACATTCCGATATGTCTAGTTGATATGTGCTTTCTTCTTAGCCATCGCGTGTCCTTGCTCCCTTCTTCACATACTGGGCACAATTTGGAGCATCTCGCTCGGGTCGTTTACCGACTGTTGAGACGCAGCTGTTAATACTTGCGCAACGTACGCTCTGTGAAATCCTAGTTCTGAGATTATAAATGCCGTCGCAGAAGAAAAGACTTTAATACGGTTGAGCGGCAGTTGCCCACGTATATAAAAAGTGTCGCAGTTCTTGGGGAAAAAAAAGAACATGGCACAAGAGTGCACTACTTGGCCGCCGAGGCGAACGTGACACTACCGCAGTCATCACGCGGCCGGAACTGGCTATTCGCCCATACCGAGTTCTAGCCTCTGACTGCCCGGTTGAGGAGGCGATTTCTTTCTTCCCACCGCGAAAGTTTTATGGCGCTGTCGTGGCCCTGTTTCCTTGCGTTCCCTTTTACTTTACCTACGATCTTCTTTTCTCGACCTCGAGCATCTCCGATTTTATTTTTTTTTCATCTGCCTTATATTTCTCTCGGGCACAATTCCCACTGCCGACGCTTGCATTGGCCGTAAGGAGGCAACGTGGAAGCTTGCCGTAAGACACTATCGCGTGATGAAGTTGTGGGCAGGAAAGGTTATGGCACGACTGTGAACTCCTCATTCCCCAGTCGCGATCGCGCCGGCCCTGCAATAAAGTTTCTTCCCTCGCTCACTCTGTCCATTCCTGTGACTTGATAGATCTACAGAAAAGGATGAAAATATTACCTGGGACTGTTATAAAAACCAGAATATGTACACTTGCATGCGTTCTGAAGATCTATCTATCTATCTATCTATCTATCTATCTATCTATCTATCTATCTATCTATCTATCTATCTATCTATCTATCTATCTATCTATCTATCTATCTGTCTATCTATCTGTCTGTGTCTGTCTGTCTGTCTGTCTGTCTGTCTGTCTGTCTGTCTGTCTGTCTGTCTGTCTGTCTGTCTGTCTGTCTGTCTATCTATCTATCTATCTATCTATCTATCTATCTATCTATCTATCTATCTATCTATCTATCTATCTATCTATCTATCTATCTATCTATCTATCTATCTATCTGTCTGTGTCTGTCTGTCTGTCTGTCTGTCTGTCTGTCTGTCTGTCTGTCTGTCTGTGTCTGTCTGTCTGTCTGTCTGTCTGTCTGTCTGTCTGTCTGTCTGTCTGTCTGTCTGTCTATCTATCTATCTATCTATCTATCTATCTATCTATCTATCTATCTATCTATCTATCTATCTATCTATCTATCTATCTATCTATCTATCTATCTCGTTACACAGACACACGAAGGCTGTAAGAGAAAAAAATTGTAGCCGACTTGTAGCTTTTAGACGTTATCACAACTGTGAGTCATAGAATTGTGCCCACAAAACAACTAGCACTCAAACACAATGACAGCCGCAAGTAGAGGCGGCGATCACCGAAATCTCATCTGCGTCTCAAGATCGTCGGCTTTTGCACACGACTCGTCGAAGGCTCCAGCCTAATCGCTGGTGTCCGCGGGCCTTCCAGAAAGCACTGCAAAATTCGTATCGCGCATGTAATCTGGTTACGCCAGTTTGGGTGAGAGCAGGCAACGAATAGTACCAGCGATAACTTTCGACAAACTTCAGATACAGGAAGGTGCGTCCTGCGCTGAGCGCCAACTTTAACATTCGTTAGCCGGTACAACGCAGGTAACGGGTAAAATATAAAGAAGTACGCATGTCAATATTTCATTACCCGTAAAATAAACATTTCTTTGGAGTTCACTCAGCAAATCCTGCTGCAGCAGTGGCCATTATTTGACTTTTCCTGCTACCTGCAGTAAGTTCAATTCAAATCGCTTCAGCGACTCCGTTAAGAGAATATTTGTGCGTTAGACGCATATTTTTACTAGATAAGACATGAGCTAATGCTTCATAAGAAAGAAGAGCTCTGCTCGATTCTCTCATGCCACGTTCATCTCTGAGCATCACTTCGTAGCCCTCCGAATTTGCCATTCAGAAACATGCTATGTTAGCGATCCGACTCCCGATACCTTCTCGGGAACCTCTCCGTTGATTCTCTTTCGCCTTGACCACCTCGTTCCTCTTTAAATCTGTGGTGCAGTTATTAAAGCTTCCCTTATTTGCCTCAAGCGTGTTGCTTTAACTTGAAACGCTGTGCATGAGTGCAGTGTAAAAATGGTAATTGCGGGGTAATTTTTAACCGGAGTGGGACATACGGGAATGGTCGGTAATTTTACGGAAAGCGAGTTCGGCGAAAAGGAAGTCGCTTGCCAGCGAAGTTTTTGATCGCGGCCAATAAATTGTTACGGTACTATGTTGGTTTCCTACGGTGGTAAACTTAGCGAATCTGAAAGCGAGGCCGCGTGCAGTGAATCGGAAGATATTCCGCCTTTGCTCAAATCCCACATCCCGTTAACGTTTGACACTGCCTGTACACGTATGGGCTTCCTCTTAAATGTTTTCAGTGTCCAATAGCAGTTGGTAGACGGAGATCGGTCACCATTAGGCATTTGACCTCGAGAACCAAGCGTTGCCGCTTTTGTTACAAGCTCGCTCACCGCTCCAAGAGTCACGAGCCACTCAGGCTTGAAGTGGGCACGTACGGCCAGCAGTAGACTCGTTGTCATGGGCCAAGGAAAACACAAAGAAAGCGTGCAATGTCCTCTTTACGCAGACGCCGTTTAAGGACCCCTTTAAGCACAAGAACCGTTCGCAGACCATACGGAGCCTGACGTTGCATAATGCGCTGTCCTCTACCGTCTTTGTCTTTATTTGCGTCTTCGGTAAACATCTCGGAACAGTAGCCGGAAGGCTCAAGGCATGCAGTTGCAGAAAGCAAGCGCGATGAATGGGGCAGACACTTGCCTTCATTTCCGGCTGCTCTCTCTGCTTTTCCGGAAACGACGTACCGGAAGTTGCTTTCAGTATGTCCCTTTCCTCGCCCGTCTGTCTTCCCTTTCCTCCGTTTCGCCTCCGCGCCTCGCTGTTTCTCGGCGACCTCTCCTCGTCTATTACGGCTGCGCCCTGTAGACGTCGTTCTGTATTTGTATCTGTATTCATGAACCAGCTGGTGCGTTGGATCGGAGAAGCCTTTGGCGAAGTGAGACGGTGAGCACCACATTAGTGAAGGCGTCCTACTAAAGATGGACAGTTTATAAGAATGAAAAAGTTTAGCAATCGCCTCAAGGCAACGAATCAAGAGAGATCCTTGGCCTTGCAGAAGTAGGGTGTTGGATCGGGCTACTGTTATGTCGTTGTGTTGTAAGCATTCCGTACAAGAGTACGCATTTGGACTGGCTGGTTCATGATTAGGAGCAGTGAAACAGCGCTAAACAACAGGACAAGGAGAGGGGACACTAACAACAGGACAAGGCGAGGGACACAGACAACAGCGTGTCCCCTCTCCTTGTCCTGTTGTTTAGCGCTGTTTCACTGCTCGTAGCATTCCGTCTTTCGTGAGATACCTTTGATAAATGTCCACTGAGCTTCCTAGTAATAATATTGTTGCCGCGATTGGTCGACCACTATCAATAAAAAAACCTTTCTTACGAAACAAACGCATCTCGAATAGAACCTTTGGAACCAAATCCTTGAAACAGATAGAGCGCCAAAGTTCGTTCGGCGGGTGTAATTCGTGATATCGCATATAGCATCACCGAATATCACCATCTGAAGAGAGATAGTTTCATCAGAACAAAAGGTCTCTCAATTGATGTGTTTGCTAAAATTTGGAGGACGCTTAAGCTTCGCCTTAAAGAGTAGGATGCGATAGCGTTCGAAGACCCGACTGCTTTTCCTGCTTACCGGCAACTGCAGCTTATTTAACCGTAACGTTTACTGGGAAACGCTGGCGGCGAACGCTGTGTACGAAGGAGAGCTTTCTAGTAGAAAGCTTGCCTCCCTCTTGCGTGTGTCGATCTCCTGTTATTGTTTCGCTCATTTAATGTGTCAGTTTGAGAAGCGATAACATAAAATATATGTGCTGTCGGTGTCTTTCTCTTTGTTTTGTTTTTTTTTGCCACGGCGGCCGCATTTCGATGGGGGCGAAATGCGAAAACACCCGTGTGCTTAGATTTAGGTGCACGTTAAAGAACCCCAGGTGGTCAGAATTTCCGGAGTCCTCCACTACGGCGTGCCTCATAATCAGAAAGTGGTTTCGGCACGTAAAACCCTAAATATTTATTAATTTCTCTTTTTTCATTACATTTGTTTGCGGGCTGCCGTTCTCAAAATTCCGAGGAATAACTTTGTAAAGCTTGAAAGCCAAGGTATGAGCAACTTTGGTGGTGGAAGAGGGGTTGGGTTTGCGTGGTTCGGAATTTGGTTCGAAATTCGTTTTGCCGTATAGCGGCGTGCGACGCCGGACTTTCTGCGACACGGCGTTTTCTGCGACACGTCCTTAACGCTACCGCATTAATAAGGCGTTTTATCAAGAGAACCCGCCGTTTTTAATTAATTTGTGGCCGCCAAGCCTTCTGCTACTGAATACGAGAACCTGGATTTAATGCAGGCTGCGGCGACAGCTGCAGCAGGTTCTCAGACGTGGGCAGATAGATATGCAGATGAACAGCTTTAATAAACTAAACACAGTAAATCCCTCAAGCGGTGTTCAGTCAGGAGGCGTGGTGGGTCCAGTAGCGCAGGCCGATCGTAAAAACCCTGGCCTAAGCGCAAATTTGGCAACACTTTATTACGCAATGTCGAGGGTCATTCGTTAGTTGCAAATTTTCCCGTCTCTCTCTTCCCCTTCTCCCTACCCCCAGCGTAGGGTAGCCAACAAGAATCTTGACTGGTTAATATCCCTGCCTTCCTTATATCCCTCTCTCTCTCTTTCCCCTATTCAATTCGTTTCTTACAATCATACACGCACAAGGGGGCCAATACCAGTTATGTATAGCCGGTGTGGTTTTAAGGCAAACCAGAGACGAATGTTAAGAAGAGTGGAGGAAAAATGCTACTTATAAAAGAAAGCTCTGAAGATTGGTCAAAATTATGATTGGAGCGTTCAGATGGGGCGCCGCTCATAACGAGTTGCTTTCCTTGGGACTTCAAATTTCATAATTTCTATCTTGTCTTTTTTTTTTTTGCGTTACCAAGATTTCTTGCCGCCTTTTCACACGACCCGCTCTATCGTGTGTTCGAAGTGCTCTAGTGAATGCCATGCACGCCCCCTCAACTCAGTACATAGAACGGCCGCCTGATACCCGCTCGAGTCCTCCGTAGCGCTGCACGCTTTCTCTCTCTTTTTTTTTTCTTCTAGGAGAGACAGCGCGTAGCTTGTTTGCGCAGCGCACCGCCAACAAAATTGAGCGGTGTGTCTGTGGGAATACGCTTACGCCTTTTCGGTTTCCGAGTCGCGCATCCCTCGCCGGCGTCTAGCCTGTCTCGCACTCTCAAAATTCTCGTCCATCACCAGATGGTCATCTTTATTTTTGTTTCTGTTTCCTCTAGGACTCTGCCGGGTCTCCTTCTCCTTATCCTTTTTTTTTCTTCTGTATACGTCATATTTCACCTTCTTTGACTTCGGGTTTCCGCTCCTCTCTTGAGATACTAGGATTTCACAAACTCCTGTGATATTTTTTTAAAACTCGGTTCCCTGCCTGTCCGTCTTGAGCAACCGTACACTCCGGCTGCTGTTAGGCTGAGCAATGCGGAGGCAAACCGGGCGGAAATATTTCCGAACTCGAAGGGTGTTTAGCGGGCCCGATTTATTCGACTGCCCACTCATTCACCCTTTCAACTTCTCTCCTCGGTATGTTTCTTAGCGCACTTTCCAGAGGGCAATGTAGGTGCAACGCAAGAAATATGGGGCCCCTTTTTTTTTCTGTGGATACCTTACGCCGCGTAGTTTACGGGACACTGAACTCGATTCCAGTTGAAGGGGCTTCCACCGTGAGTCAAAGCAGTAAATTGCGCGCTCCGTTGGGCCCTATACGTCTGTCTTGGAACGAGATGGTTGTTTTTTTTTTTTCAGCGTAAAACATATCGGCGGGTTAGCGTCGCACTTGGCAAACAGCGTAATGATGCGGGCAGAAAAGGGGTAATTTATATCTATTCCTGAAGTTCTAGCATGGTGCTTTCAATGAGGCGAATAGCATAAGGGAATGAAGTAGGCATTGCCTCATATTAGCCAGAAGTCTACGGACAAGGGGGCTGTAGTAACAAGAGCATGCTATTGTGGGCAAGGCCAACCTAACCTATCCTAGCCTTACCTGACCTGACCTGACCTGACCTTACCTGGGGCGCTATAACGTAAAACTATTCCAAACTTTTCCATTCTACTTTGCAATCGGCCCTCCGCGATTGGTCAAAAACTTTTTTAGACCACCCCCACTTCACTTGTCTATCACGCGACGTCACGAAAACCGCGATCGCTCTCCATCTGATATGACGTTTACACGCTGATTATGCATGAGTTGACAGAACGAAAGAAAAACTGCTATTTCTGATTCGATACCTTTTCGCCATTAGCCCTCGGCTATAGGTAAAAAGTTTTCCGGCTGCACCCACTTCACCTGCCTGTCACGCGATGTCACAAAACCGTAAGAACTCCCTGCGTCAAAGTGACGTGTACGCGTTAAAGATGCATTAATATGCCGAACAAAACTGAATTTTCTTCTTAATAGACGCAGGCTGCTCCGTTCCGAAAGGAATAACAGACGGCTACCGCCGATCGTTCAGGCACTGGCTACTCGCACCTGCCGCAGAGCAGGGGCTTATTTGCGTGTAATAAAACTTTTTGCGTGGCCATGTAACGTTTTCGAGCACTTTCGGTAAGTTTACGACCTCGCTCTGCCAACTCTTCTTAACTGAGGATCCGTTTTAGCATCATTCTTAGCCCTCCGTTGCATGCCGTCGCAATTTTCGACCAGCCACCGCAAGCTAAGGGAGAGCGAACCAATCGCAGACGCCGGCACCACCCTCTTCATCCGGTTATCGATTTTCAGTGCAGTGGCTCGGCCCCATCGAATTCCTTTCCACTTGAGCGTGCTACTCACCTCTTGTCAGCCAATTAGATAATACAAGCCGCTCAGCGTAGGCAATGTTATTCGTTTTTGAAGCAATCAAAAGGGACCTCCTATGAACTAGGAGAGCGTTTGATTGGTCTGTTCAGACAACCGTGCGGATGACCGCCCGAAGCTTACGTCGGTGGTTACTCAAATTTGACGTCAGGAGATTAGAATAAAAACATATTGGAATAGTTTTATGTTATAGGGCCCCTGGCCTTGCCTGACGTGACCTGACCTGTTCTGACCGGTCCTGCCGTAACTAAACCTAACTGCGAACAACTAAATGACTACCGGGATCTAATATGCAGCGCGCTATGCAAATCAGTTTGCCCTGCCATTCGACTGGTGGAGCCGCGGTGTGGTGACGATTGGTACCTCGTATTGCACGTTAAGATCCGTGCTTTCAAATACACCTTCTTGAATACAGACCCGTTCATTCATGTACTATATTGTTCGTAGCGGCAAACGTTTAATGGCAATAACCATCAACTTCGTGTTCGTTGAACATTATATACACTCACCGATAAATGCGATCCCTGCTCCAATTCTAAGTGCGGTACAAGATTATAAGGAAAGCAAAACGTTGCTCTACTTGCGAGGCGCCGTTTTTCTGTAATTCAAGTTCCACTCTCGCGTGAAAAACGCGTTTTTGGCATCGCCGAAGTTCCTTTGGCCTGTCGTGGCGGAGCGGCCCTATCCCGCATGGCCGCTCGATGCGAACGACGTGCTTTCGTGTAGGCGTGGTCGCATCAGCAGTGCCGAAATCTCGGTCCGCGAAAAAGGGTGTGGCATGGCGTTGACTCGATCGGTTGCCGCTCGCGTTCGGGTCGTGAATAATGCCTTCTTGTCGTCTTCGTTGTCCCCTCGTCTGTGAGAACCCCCCTTGGCCGAGCGATGACAGTAATTGCAGGGTATGTAGTCATTAATTGACACTCTCTTCTCTCCTCGCACGAGCGCTTAGACCGCGCGAATGGCCGCAAAAAGACTTCACGGCTGATAGCCGTTTACAGTAGTTCAAACAACTTTCGTTGCGTCTATCACGGGCACGAACGTGATCTTGTTTTTTTTTCTTTTTAAAAGCATTCTCTATAAAACGAAACTATACTTATGGCCACGCAGGATTCGATCGCAGTACCGCGTCGTGTCGGTTGCCGAGACGTCATCATTGTCGCGCTGGCGTCATCAGCTCTTTGTCCTCGTCGCATTGTCGTTGTCGTCGTTCCGTCCCCGTCTTCGAGTCGCCGTCGTCATACGTACCATCGTCGTCCTCATTGTGTCGACGTCTGTGTATGTTGTCGGCGTCATTATCATGCCGTCTTCGCGGTTATCACTGCCGTCGTCCTTGTGCGGGTGATGTAGTTATTGTATCGTCGCCGTGCTTGTCGTTATCATTATCTTGTCGACATCTTTGCGCTGTCGACGTCATTACCGTGTCGTCTTCGCATTTATTACCGTCGTCGTCCTTGTGACGGCGATGTAGTTATCGTATCTCCGCCATGCTTATCGTCATCATTATCCTGCCGTCGTATTTGTGCCGTCGACGTCATTAGCGCGCTGTTATCGTACTTATCACGTCGCCGTGTTAGTTATGGTCTTCGTGACTAATATGGCGTGTTAGTCTTTGTTAGACGGCTGTTAGTAAGTGTTGGTCTTTGTCAGTGCCGCCGCCATTCTTAGCGCCGTTATCGTTATTGCGCCATCGTCTTCGTGCTGGCGATGTCGTTATCGTGTCGTCGCATTTTTGCTGTCGTCATGTTAATTGTGATCATCGTTGTCGCATCGTCGGCTTCCTGCGGTCGATGCCGTTTTTGTGCCATCGCCATTCTTAGCGCTGTCATTTTCCCGTTGTCGTCTTTATCCTGTCGTCGTCGTCGTGGCGTGAGTTAGCGCCGCCTTCGTACCCTGGTGTTTCGGCTTTCTTCGCGTGGCCCTGCAGCTTCTTTTTTTTCATAATAGGAAGGCTGAGACACAGCGACTCAGAATCGCAAGGTTTCGGACATTTTATAGCGTAGGGTGCGGATAGTGATAACTGTGCGGGTTTCTTAAAAGGTGGGGCCTTATCGACGTCTATTTTCGTGCAGCTTAAGTTTTATCGTTTGAAGTTGAAGCCAAAAACGACACTTCTTCTTTCGTTTCGATCTTTTGTTCATATTGAGGCACATATTTCTTCATCTTCCCTCGGTCACTACTTTTCACCGGCTAACAGATGTTAAACGTTATCGCTCAGCACAGGAGACGTCTGCACGTACCGGTTTCTCGAATGTTGTGGCTTGTTCTCTCCGTTGTCCTATGTCACCGAACCTCGTGTAATCTTCTGATTGTTCGATAACGGATAGACTACGAGTCTGACAACGCACAAAACCATCGATAACGTTCTAGAAGCTTGTTATACGTGCAGGCGCGTCCGGCGCTCAGCGATAGCGCTTAACGTTTGTTAGCCGGTGAAAAGCGTTGAGCGAAGAAAGATAAAGAATATATGCGTATCGATATCTCTCAGTCGCTGACCTGTGGAAGCATTAGATTAATGAAATGATAAAAACCTTTCGGGAACGATACAATAAAGAAAAAGAGTACAAAATACAAGAAGAAGGCGTGAGCTAGGCGAACGGTCGACTGAACACTTGAAAGCGGGCGCTCTGCCTGGAATACCCACACTCATCGCTTAATTAAATCGCCCTCAGAGCTCCAGTCACCCTTTAAATTCAATTATCGTGATACATTGCCCTACGGCTCATGCTCTCAAGGGCGCCGAAGCGAGCCAGTCCATTTGTGAGATGAAAGGCGCCGCAAAGCCTCTGTTTCCTCTTCGGTGGTTTTATTAAGGGAACTGGCCATTTTCTTGAAATAACTACTGGTACGCCTTCTTTTTCTTTTTTTTGTGATGTTTTGTGCGTTATGCACCCGTCTTCATTCTTGCTGGTGATCAGCGTGTTTTCGAGAAGGTGGCGGCTACGAAAAAGGGGAAATACTCGGGATAATTACCTAAAGAACATTAGGACCCCATGATCTGGAAAGTTAACAGAAGTGGGCGCAAATGTGTGAGGGTAGTTGATTACGTAACAGTGCTGCTCGCGTACTTCCACCGTATACCAGATTACGCTTTGTGACAGATGTGAGCAGAATATCATGGGGTAGAGAGCAAGAAACGGAGGTGCCCAATGATTATGAGAACGAAATAGAGTTTACTGGATCATCCAACGCTTAAAGAGATAACCAGTGGCTGTGAGTCACAGGACATGATGATGCGTCTCACACACACACGCACACACACACACACACACACACACGCACGCACACACACACACACACACACACACACACACACACACACACACACACACACACACACACACACACACACACACACACACACACACACACACACACACACACACACACACACACAACGCGCGCGCACACGACACTGGTTCTCACAGCGAACGAAATGCTGACTTAGCTGGAAAACCTTCGTGTATTACATCGACTAAACATCGCCTCCAAGATGCCCTGTAGACAAAAGAAAGATAAACAACCTCGTATGTTTCATGTTGGTGACAGTGACCCGCTGCGGCGGTTGAAGTGTGTTTATACCTCAATATATTCTGCTTTAAGGATTTTGCGCGTGTTTGCGTTGAAGCAGTCTTCTAAAACGTTTATAGGTGTTTTTAGGCTGCCCCTTCTACAGACATGTATAATATAATCTAATACAATATACTATTATATTATATTATATTATATTATATTATATTATATTATATTATATTATACAGTGACCATTAGGCGACCCCAGCGCCGCTCTTAAGCCGCCAGATTTAGTCACGGAGATGCCATAGTGGATTTATTCCTTAAAACGACACCTTCAGCAATTTATATGGTGCTAGCGCAGTCAACAAAGTTAGCTGGAATAGGTCTTGAATGAAGGAACGAATGAATGACTTATTTTGTCGAAATGTGTATGCGTCTCAGTTGAGCTTTTCGTCCAGGCCCTTAGCATAACTGCTAGTCCAGGTCCCATGGTTGCAACTCGTGCAGAAGTACATATGGAGGGACACTAACATTTTGGAGAACAAGGTGTAGGCTCAATACTATAAAGAAACAAATTCAGCAAAACAAATTGCTTCGAGATCACACAGGACTGAGTATTGTAGAATTTATTTGGCAAAAGCGAGAGAGACAGGAAAATTACAACGGCAATAAATATGTTAGGAAGCAAAAAAAAAAAAGAAATACGAAGCCCTACGGAAGAGTCATAATAATCATTGAGTAACACTGACTGATCGATAAACCGTATATTAGAACTAACGTTTTTTTGAGACCGCATGAAAAATGTTCCGGTCCTTCATTGCAAGTGGGACATCTTCCACTGTAATAGTTCAATAGTCTATTGTATACTGTAGGTTATAGACTATGTATTTGTAGGCTATAGGCTATTTAAAACGAAGTAAAACCGTTTTAGCTTATCGGCGAGTGTTTCTGCAGCGTGATAAGATATACAGGACAGCACTTGTCTAACGGGATGACAGGGATGATTGTAATGATGACGGTGAGTACTACGTCAACAGTACCAACGAAACGAAGGCCATTCTGTTTGCACAAAAGAACAAAAGATAAATGTAACGTCCCCTCAGAGGAAAAAAAACGGTGCAGCTGAACAGCGAAGGCTCGAATGGAGGAAAGGGGGGAGGGAGAATCTAAGAAAGCGGACGGCCTACGGTAACGCGCCAACGGGCCCCGCAGGAACAAATTGCGTCCACCCGCGTCCACCTTCGCTGGCACCCCTCAATTGTGGCGGTGGCAGCGGCTCTCGTGAGCGGGCATCTCGTTTGTCTCGCGCGAAACGAGAGTGTCGCGAGAGCGGGAGAAACGGGAGGCCCTGCAGGGAAAACGTGCCCGTCCCTCTCTCTTCCCTAGCGCCGGCCTCTCGTCTATCGGTCTTCGGCTCGCTTCGTTAGCGCGCTCCGTCCGCCTCCCGCTAAGCTAATTCCGTGCACCACTGCTAGAACTGCAGAACTCTCGACGGTGCACGGAATTAGCAGCGGCGTTCGTGCGCGTTTTTGCACCGGAACACTCCGACGGGGCTCGCCTGTAGACCTAGAAATAGCCTGTGGCCATGGTCTTGTGCTCAGTAGCTAAAAGAACGCGCTGAAGCAAGGTGTAGCCGTCTTGGGTCGTCATGATTTGTTATCCTATACGCCGTCCCCCTATAGGCAGGAACAACTTCGACAATGTGCCGCAGTGTTCATCTTCAACAGAAGCATGCAACCTGTGATAGAGCGAAGATATCCGCCGGACTTTTATTCAACTGTACCGGCAAAATAACTGGCTGTTGATACAAGTTATATTGTAATATGTATGCGTACGAAAAATACTTGCAGACATTTATGCCGTGCCTCAGCTAAAGCCTACTGCTGTGCATATATACCGTTTGTGAGAGAGCGACGTGACAGTAACTGAGATGACGTTCAACCGACTCTTTACATTTATTACGGGAAGCAACGCGCTAACGAAGCAGTGGCTGCGGCGTCCAATCCGGCGGATCAGGAGGGTGCGATCTGTGTGTTCATTAATTGTGACCCAAGCAACCTACAGTTAAGAAGCGGGGAAGATGTCACATGTCCCACCATCAAAATGGCTCTACTATTATTGCTCGAAAGACGATATTTCCTCACTGGAACGCAGCAAGCTTTTTCTACCCCCTCGCACCGTTCGTGAAAAGCACATTACGTCGACGTCCGCGAAATTTGCTTGCAGCGTATTTTCTATTTCTTAGCGCATAAATTTGAGACAGAACCACCGTAAGCTGAGACGCGCACAAGCGCTCGACTTCGGCTCGTTTTGTCTCGCATGTCTGCACTAAGAACTGGATAATATGTCGTACCGACAAGACCGAAACTCAACTCCTACTAGAACTCTTACAGCGTACTTACACATAAATGGGCAGTCTCGACTCAGCAAACGTTGTTGGGTGAGGTACAAGAACGCGGATTTACGTATCGCAAGAGGCCGCAACATAACTACCGTATAGAGTATCTGATTCATTGCCTACAAGTATCAGTGATAGTCACGCACCGGTCCTTGATTCTCTGTTGCCAAACATTGCAAGCGATGAGCAGTGCATGTAATTATGTCCGCCAGATAAAATACACAAGATATGCACACCTTGGAGTAAGATGAACGTTTCCATTTCTCGAGGTTCATGCCGGGCGTGTCCGGTGGGTCCTGCTCGAAGAGTAAGCGAAGATAAAGGGGGTGGAGGCTAAGACATACTAGCGTGCAGAGGCTGGCTCACCAGAATGCTCGTTTGATTGCTGTACCGTGGTTTCACTGGCTATTCTCGGCACTAGCTTCGCTAAAGTGGTACCCTACCTCTTTTGTCGTTGCAAATTTCTTTTGGCTTGAGAATTTCGATGTAACGCTGGGCTCTTCAACATCGTGCTTCAACTTCATAATTTCCACCTGCATGCAAAAGTCTACCACGAAGAGCATTCATGTTCTGAGTCTGTCAAAGTCTAATCTCGAAATTTTGTTTTCTTTTATTCTAACCTATTTTGTACTACCAGTTAACGTATGCCTCGTTTTCTTTTTTTAATATTCTAAGCCATTATTTCGGGCTACTCGATTTTTGGCTGACCCGCTTTAGTTCGTATGAGCCACTCCAACATATGGATCTACATCTACGTCTTGGGAAGAGGGCGAGTGCTAGCTTGAATTTAGAGCCGGGTAAATCACACTTATAGTAAGGCTCAAGAGAGATACAGGGCGATGACCACTGTACCACTGTCCACAAATTTTAGGGCACACTGGCCTCGTCGTCACCGTAGCTGTACCAGGTATCTCCGTAAATACGTCTGGCGATCTTTTTAAAAAAGTCACCAGAAATAGTGACTACGATGTAGTGCACGCGGAATGGTACAGCTTCAGCTGGAATTCACTTTCAGTACACCGGAATAGAATTCACCAAGCATTTCTTCGGTAAGTGCTCTGTGCCATTCGTCGATCGACTTCGCTTTAATGACACGGTCAGTGTCAGGGTCCACTCGCCTTTACTCTTAAGAACAAATTCTGCCCTAAGAACCTTTTGGTGAATTCAGGCCCTGTCTCTTATTAGGCGTAATATTCTCCTGCTTAATGTTTAGCTGCATCTTTCGCTCGCACGAATAAGCCAGGCGCGAGTCACGTGATAGACGTTATACCGTATTATCAGCAATCGCTTGATGATAAATTCCTTCGCGACTTGTCTCTTCAGGTTCATGCAATCATGTACCTGCCCAAGAACGATCATACGTACTAAATTACGCAGTGTGTGAGAGAGAGAGAGAGAGAGAGAGAGAGAGAGAGAGAAAGCATTCCCAGTGACTTCGCCAGCACGAGCGCAACATAAAGAAATTATTCCTGCTGTTCTTCGTCCTGCATAAAACCGCGAAAATAGAGAAGAACGAGGCAAGTCGAGGCAGCACTTTTTCTCGTCTCGTTCTTCCTTGTATATCTGTTTGCGTCGCTCTATTTGATATGAATGGTAAGCGGAGCCATTCGTATACAGTTAAACCTCTTTATAACGGAACAGGATATGAGGGAAAATGCATATAACGAAGTGAAATTCTCCTTGAAATCTCCATAGAGATTTATATTGCTGCATATGCAATAACTGATATAACGAAGTAATCTGGATCCTCATGCACCTTTGGAATAACGAACTTTTACATATTTTGTCAGGTCTAATGTCGAAACGCGACGTCTCGACTATGAAGGCCGCCATAGGTGTCGTTCTAATATTGCGCAAAGTCAACTGTGCGCAATAAAACAATCTTGGAGGGAAAGTAGAACTCCATCCCCGCCACCATAGTAGGCATAAAACATGAGAAATCAGGTAGTGGAAGAGACTACGTCGCTTTACTGCCTGCAGATCCGCCATTCGCACTCCCCGAAAAGTTCTTTGCATGAGAACAGGCTTTCTTTTTTTGTTCCGCATTCCTTATTTATGCTTTTATAAAACTAAGCTTCATTACGTGCAGTGTAATGACAGAAACGTGCTCACGTCATGGATACTAGAGTGCGAACACTGTATTGTAGTAATCGTGAAAACGGCTGATCTTTATTCCCAAACAATTCGAAAAGCGTCCTATTCAATTTTGTCACTATTCCATTTGTATTGAATCCGGTCTCAAAACATTACTATTCACCTAATCCCCATACACACTCTAGGTCAGTATAAACCGGCGTTTGGTTACGGCCGCTTTTTTCGGAACGATGCAACGAAGCCTCGTTATGGCCAGTAGTCGTACCCAGGACCTTGCACTCACCAGCACAACGCCAAAGCCAGTGACAGCCAGCGTTTCTCAAGGCACGAGTGGTCAAGCTACAAACTGAATATCACTGTAAACTACCTCGACGACAAAGACAAACATCGGTTGAGAAGCTGTAAAAATGGCGTGGCATCTGTGGTATACCTCGCCCACCGGACGGCAAATGTCAGCGCAGAATCTCAGCGCATTCCCAGCAATGCACACAGAAAGAAAGAAAGAAGCAAGGAAAGAAAGCAAGAAAAAAGAAAGATAAGTAATAAAGAAAGACAGAAGTGCAGAAGGAAGAGCGGAGTTGCCGTTCCCCCACATCGACTAAGAGACGCGATGGTCCCTGTCACGCGAACATCGGTGAAGCCCCGTCAAACGTGGTTCCCGCCCATTTTCCTTCACTTTAGCGTCACTGCGTTATATTTTCCCCCCTTGTTTCCGCACGAGACGTTGAATCGAACACAACCGAGCACGCGAATAGGGGAGAGTGGAATAGACAATAGAAAAAAAGAAAGGGAAGTGGTGGCACGACGTACGCACGCCATATCATCTTCGCACCGCAACGTGTCTGCTGCCAGCCTCTCTTACCTCGGCGCCGTCGGCTGAAGGGCGGGCACTCTCTCTCTCTCTCTCTCATTCACACACACACACACACACACACACACACACACACACACACACACACACACACACACACACACACACACACACACACCATTGGTGCTATCACCACCTTGTTAAAGCGGTTGACGCTATTCGCGTCATTAACTTGTCGCTAGGTGGAAGTGGAGAAGGTGTTGGCGGTAAAAGCAAAGTGAAAAGTTTTTTTCGTCCGGTCACGAAAACGAAGCGGTTCAGTGATCTCTCACCGAGGCGCTGCCGTGGTCTGTGACCATTACATTGCGCCGTAACTCGCGTGTCGTGTGCACGTACACCCATGAGCAAAAGTGTACGGACCACAGCGTCGCCGAAAAAACGGAATTCCTTCGTAATTGCCGGGCATAAACGGAAACCGAGGCGTGCATTAGAAAATCCGCAACGCCGAGTTTGTACTACAGTTTCTAAGCTTAGATTGCGCTCACTGGCAAAGGAGAAAATCAGTTTTATCGCGCAATCCCCGGTCCGTATACTTTTGCTGACGGGTGTACGTGCCTGTATCAGTTGGCACCTTTGTGCCTGAAAACTGAAAAATGCGAAACGGGCCTTAGTTTCTGAAAATGTTTAGCTCAATGCGAGAGCGACTAATCACCTTTTACGGAGAGCGTTCGCTTTAACGGGGTTGTCGTTTCAGAAAATTAGACCGCCATAATGCTTAACGGCATAACTAATTATTAACGCCCGCATTTCGGGTAGCGTTCCCGCATGAAGGTTTGGGGTGAGTCCGTAGATGAGACTTTCGAGTGAAGTTTCCTGGCTCGTTTTGCTCGGCATTATCTATCTATCTATCTATCTATCTATCTATCTATCTATCTATCTATCTATCTATCTATCTATCTATCTATCTATCTATCTATCTATCTATCTATTCTTTTTGCATGCTTCCATTTTCTGTACCCGTTTTTCTGCTCGAGGTTTCGTAATTCACGCAAACACAGTTGGCAGTTTCGTGTTAGCCTATCTTCGCAATCGCTTATCTCTCAGCAAAGAACGGCAGCTTTTTTTTTCCCACGGCCTTGCTTAAGCCACTAGTTCTATCTCTCACACAGACGCGCAGCGTATTTTCCGCAAAGTAACTCCGTCGTTGTATATAGGAGCCGCGTTTATAAAGAGCTTATATACTCGGGTCCCTAACGGCCGTCGTTGATGTACAGCGCGCTTCTACATAGCACTCGGAACTCGCGCTTGTCGGGCACTCCCGCTAGATACTCCGCATAATTACTGGTGCGGTTCTGAAGCACGCGGGTGTTTTTCTTTTTTCTCCTTTGGGCCATCCCACAATAACTACGGCTCTTTCTCAAGAAAACAATAACCACGCCTTCTTGCTCCGCGAGTTAAGAGACTGAAACGGCAGCGCTTTTCCGGGGTTCCGGTGTTTCTCTAGTTTCCACTTACGCGCGCGTACTAGCGCAAGCGGAAAATGCGCTGCGCAAGCTGCTTCCGCTATGCACGAGCCATCAGCGTTCCGTGCTACCGCTCTTGCGCCGCCTTACATAGCACATCTGCAAATAACCGAGTCTTGCGAGTAATGGTGGAATGTGTGCTTAACATGGGAATCTAAGCGACAGCCTTCTTTATTTTCACCGCGAAAACGAAGTACTCGCACTTGGTAAGAGCAAGGTATGTCATATTAAGGGGTGTACGAACAAATCACACAAATGGATGGAACAGAGAAAAAGAAAGCAAAATCAATATTCACAAAACGTTAGCAAAGTGTGAGACACAACTAGTAATAACACTGCCGCCCCCCGCCCCCCGCCTCCGACACGCACAGCCCTCATTTCTAGATGACCTCGTTTCTAGCAGTCACCACGAGAAAAGGGCGTAGTGGAATTTATGCAGATCGCACGCACTGTGGGAGTGGGTGCGTACGCGAGGTATTTCAAACGCCAGCAAGGCAGAGGGGCACGTCACGACATGGATACGATCTGAGGATTTCGGTGACCAACTCGTCCCTCAGACTCCCACGGCGGACCTTGCAGAGAGAGCGGAAGTTTCATTCTGCAATTAAAAGGAAAATGTGTTGATTCACAACTCTCGGCATGCTCGCCCTTGCTGAAAGGTGACGCCTTCTCGTAACATATGTCTTGATGGCCAGCTAGCACGAAAGTGCGCGCACCGTCGACTTTCGTTCATTTGCGATACACAGGGAACTGCCGCGCTATAGTATCTACGGAAGCTGCAAGTAGGGTGGTCCAGCCAGCATGGCGACGCGGGGTATAGCGCACACATTTCTCCAGACTTCGTCCTTCTGACGTTTACCATACGGCTTCGTGACTTTCGAGACTCATTCTCGAGAAAGCACCGCGCTGTAAACAAACGAACGTTTTGGTGATTGTCCGACGGCAGCATTCGAACACGGGACCTGTGTAGCACAGAAGCCCGATATCGAAGCCGTTACGCCACGGGCACATGGATAAGCGAAACCGCCGCAATCAGCTCCGATTACGAGTGTTCACATAGTGATATGGACTTTTTTAAAAGATATTTAAAAAAAAAGTATAGTTTGCTTTGAAATTGAGGCCAGTGAAAGCAGATAAAGCGCCATAAATGAAGCCACAAGAATGTCCGAATCCGCAAGCTAGAAGGTAAGACAAATCCGTGTGTTAACCATCATTCCCATGGGGTGTGAACGATCATAACGGCAGGGTTCCTTCAGGTAATTCTTGCACGAAACTACACGACATGCATTCACATTTTAGTCACCTGGTGCGCTGTATAATATGACTGCACACCCAGCAAACACCGAACTGTTTACGGGCTCCACCACGCAAAGCGCACAATTCAGCGCTGCAACAATCTGTACTCATAAATTTCACCCAAGATACACCACTGGGAGCTCCAATAGCTCGTAGTGGTGTCTTCTTGTTTTAACCTAGTTTTATCATTCAAAATTTCTTGTTTGACGTTTCTTTTAACAGCGCCGCGTTGTTTTCAAAGCAACTCGAATAAAACTTCTCTAAGATATTGTAACGAACAATTAAGGTAGTCCAGACACAACTATGTATTGTGGGCTAACTTGTGCCCTGGGGGTAAATAAAAAGGCCCTGCCGCGTTCTGAACAGGAGATCAAGAATGCCTTCTTCTTCTTTCTCGAGCGTCGCTTCACCTCTTTTTCTTCTTGTAGACGTTGACAACGGCCATCTACGATGCGAGTGCGTGCGTCGAAAACACGTACTATCATTTCGTCGTCTTTAGCTTCAATACGCCGTTGTCCTCTTGAGGGGGCGCACGAACCTGCGCGCGTTGTCTAAATATGTTTCTGCCTTGTATCAATATCTATACTAGTCGTAGTGGGTGGGTGTTTCTGTTCAGAAACTTTCCACATTCAGCGACAGGCGTAATCAGAAGTGCCGAGACTTATTTCTGTAGTTCTCTCCCAACTTCACTTAGTGAAGGGCGTTCTTATTTCGGCTACTGGCTACGTACTGGTCGAACTGCCGATGTATGTAGAACAAATTGTGTATGTGTGCCTTCTTTTGCTTGTTCATTGTTTACGAGCGGAATTGGCTTACTTCCTTTGGTGTGACTTAAGGGCGTCCTGAACACTGTACAGACAGCAATGTCCAGTCCTCTGCAATGTAGAGTCTACCATGCCGGTGGAGACTGAATTGCAGAGGACCTTCCCTCTACGACATGTAAAGTACGTTCCCGCCGAAAATGCAACACCTAATTTATATTGCACTTCAGATGTAGTGTGAACACATTCATGGATTGTACTGTCAAGTACGTATGTTTGATTAACGCCTCATATTAATCCCCTTTTCGCGAATAAGTTCGAGAAATGCTGCATTCGCATTGTCTCACATTACAACCATTAGGTGTTCCTTATAATAATAAAACATGCTGTACGAATGGCGAGTGGCTTCTCGCGAAGCTGTCTTTGAACTTACAGCCCCAGTCGCTTAAATCGGTCAATCTGGTCGTGACCTGTTAGGCGACGCGTGCAGAACAAAGTGATCGTTCTGTTCCACCACACTGAGGCAAGCAAGATAAGCCGAGTCGGAATCCATAATTACACTTCAGCCGTCTTCAAACTGACGCACCTGGTCGGCGCGCTTGCTGGCGTTCGATGCCAGCAGGGCTCACTTGTAGTCGAATCTGGCTGACATCTACGGCAGTGCGAAAACCAGCTCTGGAACACTAGGCGGCATGTGGAGCACATCGTTTGAGGAACCTCCTGAAGTTCTGTAGGGACTATCGCTTATCGCAGCTGGGCATCGCGTGGCGTCTTTGGGTATCGATCGATGCCGCTTTGACGGGGTTCCGTGGCGCCGTAGTGCGGTTTCGAACGCTCTAAAGATTGCTGGCTCGCGAGCCCCCGTCCGCAAACACACGTGGCTAAGATACGAGTGAAAAATACGCTTCGAGATCGAACTTTTCCTCGACGCCCAGTCCAGTGGTGTCCGTTTCATTTTTTATCGGAGTACACGCGGTCTGTATGGCATTGCCGATAGAAAGTGAAGCAACACTTTGTCGTCTTGTTTGTGTTCTGTATATGTGCTACAGTGAGCGAGGCCGGTTTCCCTGCAGAAAAAAAAAATAGAGACAAAGGAGAGGAAGAGAAAAACAACAAAAATTGGAGCTGATTCGATGCATTGGAATCTATATATGCAGCCAAGCTTCGTTCGAGAGCATGAACAGTCATAACACGAGTGTTTGCACGCACGCACGCACGCACGCAAGCAAACACACAAGCGCGGGCGCAAAGAAATTATACCGAACCTTTTGTTGAGCGGAGTTGCTGGCTACTATGGAGTAGGACGCACGCCTTGACGCACCATGGTTTAAGCAGCAGCTTATGCGTTTACGTACGCGGCATGATTCGAATCTATTCAATCCGCAAGAAGCATTTACTTCCTCATTGGGGGAGTGGGCGAAACACTGGAAGTAGTAGCACAATACAGGAAAAAGATTAGGTGTGTAACAGAAGCCAGGTGAACTGTACGGCTAACAGAACGCAGTGGAAGAAGGATCAACCGTTCAGAACAAGATCACGAACCAGATCTAGAGCAAAAATAATATAATACTACAGCAACAGAAACTACCACTTCTATAGTATAATGAGTGGTGACGAAAAACTATGCTCGCACCGTACAGAATCATGATGTCGTATACCACTAATAACAACTACATCACATTATATTGAGGGACAAAATCGGCAGCAAATACCATTGAAAACGATAATAATGTTCGGAGTGCAATATAGTGCAAGTATGCGAGGGAATATAAAAAGTGGCAACACATCAAATTACGAATGAAATGGTCACTTTGCGTACGGAATCAGAACAATACACAATATAAAAAAAAAACGAAAGAGAAGTGTCGCTAAGAAAGTGCAAGCAACGCATGAGCGAATGTATAGAGATCAGCGCTTCCTAGAACTTACGGTTGCAGATTGTTGCAGTAGTTACTTGTACGATGGAAGTAGGAATATCTGTGCACATTAGTATGGCAAACGTGTTCGGTAACTTTTATTGCGATAGCAATTATATGTATACTCCAGGCTCATTTCTGCCGTCGGCGTCGCCTTGAATTTCTGTACAAAGTCCAAGGGCGTTAAAATCGTCGCCGCGTGCTGTCGCTGTATGTGCTTATGAGTGCGTGCCAAGGGGAGCCTGCGATCGCAGCTGAATCACGCGCACGCAAAGGAGGAAAGCAGGGAGGAAGAGCGCAAGGCTCCGGAGGGGGGGGCGGGTTCTACTCCGGTCGGCCCTGGCGGCCGCTGTAGCTTGAAAGCTGTCTACGACGGGGACAGTCCGCCGGGCGCTGTTTTTTCGCGGCTTAGTTCGCTTTTGGGGAGGGGGGGGGGAGGGATAAGCGACGCAGAACGAAGGTCAATTCGCTCGCTGCTGCTGCCGCGCTTCCTCACTCCAGCGTTTTGACAGCGAGTTTCGGCGGTCATCGAGTGAAATGCGTTCATGTTTGCTCTCGCGCGCGTGACACCATGCTTGTTGATTTTGTTAGTAGACTATGATTACAATATTACACAGCCAATAAAACTACTATCATTACTTCGCATAGCTGTCCGCTAATTTGATACCGCAATCGATGCTTCGTCTTTCGGGCGAAACTGCGACTTGTTTTTTTATTGCGTTAGCAATTATACGGACACTCCAGGCGCCTTTCTGTCGTCGCCGTCAGGTGAAAGCGTGTGAGGGTAAGCTGAGCCGGCGAACGCGGTTGAATCTCGCGTGCGCGAGCGATGAACGCCGCCCAGATGCGTGCCTAAAGCCCCTTAAACTTCGTAAAGTAGTGACACTCTCCTCCTCCGCCTTCACTCTTCCTCGTTTTTCCTCTCTTTCACGCTTCCTCCTCGACCATGGCGCTGCCTACACTGCTCGAGCGTAGCAACGGCGCCAACATGCGCTCCTCGCCACTCCGTAGACGATTCTCGAGCAAAAATGGCGTTGATGAACGGCGCGAGGGCCCATGTGATGCTATTAGGCCAACAGCGACGCGGCGTCGGCCTCGGCCAGAGTGCGCGAGCAGGAGGCGGCATTCTTCAAAGCGTGGCAGTACTTTACGAAGTTTCAGGGGCTTTATGCGTGCCCTCTCCTGTGGCGCGCGAGGCAGGGGGGGGGGGGTGAGGCGAGAGAAGAGGGGCGTTCTTCTCCGGCTGCTAGGGGGTCTCGATGTCCTCCTCGCCCGCCGCTCCGTACACGTGGTGGTGGTACAAACTTTATTTAGTGAAGGCCAAAAAAAATAAAGAAAGGAAATTAAGATGCCGCCGTTCCGTGGGTGGCCTTCAGGCTGCCGGTCGTGGCCACCAGATCATGCCTGGCGGTGACTTCCGCTGCCCAGATCGTTAGCCGTAGCTGGACATCCGGCTCCGAGCTGGCCAAAGCAGCCTCCCACAGCTGCGGACTAGATACATGCCAAGAGGCAGGGGGTGAGTGTTTAGGGCACGATTACAGAATATGAGCATAGTCTGCTCGTGGGTGACTGCAGAGCTTGCATTCAGGTGAGAAGGCACCGGGGTGAATAAGGGCAAGTCGGGCAGGAGAGAGGAAAGTGTGGGCCTGTAAATGGCGCCATGTGCTCTGTTGGAGCTTAGACAGGGATTTGTGAGGGGGAGGGAGGGATAGGCGAGAGTTGCGGTAATGAAGGGTGATGTCATGGAAGGTGAGGAGGGAGTCACGCGTGTCCATCCCGGAGTGGAGGGGGCCAGCTCGGTGTGTCATCTCGCGAGCGATGGAATTTGCCGCCTCGTTGCCAGGGTGCCCCGCGTGAGCCGGAACCCAGAGGAGTTGGATACGACGAGAAGGGGGAGGGGAGTGCTCAAGGATGCTGAGCGCGGAGGAGGAGATGCGACCCTTCGCAAAGTTGTGGACTGCAGCTTTGGAGTCGCTGAGTATGAAACGGGCTGGGGTAGTGGCAATGGCGAGCGCAATAGCTGCTTCCTCTGCGGCAGTGGAGGTGGGGGCAGGTATAGTGGCAACTGTCAGGGGAGAAAGTGTATGGGAAATGGTGGCAAGGGCGTAGGCGGGGTGGGAATTGTATGGCGCCGCATCGACATACACAGCGTTAGACTGTGTGCCGTATTGGCGCCAGAGGGTAGAGGCACGGGCAAAGCGGCGGGCGGCGTGATGCTCAGGGTGCATGTTCTTGGGAAGAGGTTTGACAGTGAGCATGGAAGATACATAGTGAAGCCACCCAAGGCGTTTACTACGACGTTGGCCACACGAATTGCGGACGCCGTAGTAGACGCCTTTGGCGGACGCCGTAGGGACGCGTTGCCGGCGCTTGCACGTCCTGAAAGCCATCTTCGACGTTCCCAAAGTGCGCGGCCACGCGGGCCTCAACTTCAAAGCGATCTGCGATGTTTGCAGAGTGCGCGCTGTGCCGGTAGCTTCGTATGCGTTGTGCTTTCTACGTTTCGTTTTCTTTTTCCGCCGCAACTTTTACTTTTACTCAGGAGTCAGCAGTTTCGACAAAATGTTGGCGGGAACATTTTTAATTTTCGAATTTTCACTCAAACTGCCGCGAACAGACAGCTTTACGAAGCTGAGTCCAACAGTCATTCAGCGGTCACTGCACGTAAAAGAACGAACACGATCAATATTTATTTATCTTTACTCGAGTTGGGGAGGAGAATCCTAATTTTGCGTGATCCTTGCGGACTTCACGGCCTTCCTGAAAACGCTGGACCCGCCTGAACATTGTTGTTTCCTTTAGGCCGTATATGTAATTACCCGTTCACAACATTTCATAGGTTTCCTTCATCATTCTTGCCCAGTTCTACAAGAAATTTGGTGTCGATATATTGGTCCGTCTGTTCGTCGATCTCTACTTCGACGGACTAAATATTGGTTGCACAATAGTGCGCGCATTAAATTCAACTTTTGTCATACAGCTGTCCGGACCGGGTCGGAGATAAACCAGGCGCATTCGAGTGCTAAGAGCAGCGCCACAGAGAGACATTCTACAACAGTGGACCCGCCCAGAGCCCAGCGGACGAATGAACTGTAGCGCGCCAAGCAGCTGATGTGACAACCTGAACCCCATTTCCGCTTTTGGTCTTGGCGCGCGCGTTTTGAATGCTAGCTGGTAGGCGTTACGCCAGCCGCGCTGATCGACGTGGCATTTGTTTCTGCTTCTATGGCTCAAACGCGCGCTGTCTTGGTGGCGAAGCTTTTTTTTTCTTTTTGCGTCAAATAAATATGACGGCGAGCGATATTTTCAAGCCTCCATTGAATTAATTCTCTCTGCGACGTGCAATTTCATAAAGCAGACAGAAGACCTTCAAAAGATGAAGCGCCAACAACGACAACACACTAAGAAGGAACAAAGGCAGGACAAGGAAGCAACAAAGACAGGAAGCGCCTTGTCCTGTCTGTTCCTTCTTAGTGTGCGGTCACTGTCGGCCCTTCATCTTCTGAAGCTATGAAACAACTAGCCGCACAACGTGTTCTGCTGCAGACAGAAGACGCCTTGTGAAATGAGTAAATGTTTATTTTGCCCTATATATATCCTCGCTCGGGAGTTTTTGGTGCGCCCATCCAATGTTGTGGTACCAGGTAAGCAGCACTATAGTTCCCGTGCGAAGCTCCCCTGGATGGCATCAGCTGAAACAAAAGTAAATCACAAGCATGTGTCATGTTGGTACTTAGACGTTACAGGAAAGCTGCGTGTAAATTTGAAACGTGCGAAAGTGTTGGAGGGGCGTCTTACAAAGAAAATCAATTAGCTTTTAGAAACACGGCGTCTAAGATGTCCGACTCACCCCAAATAATACCATACCTAAAATATGACGACAACGACTGATCTTCAAGCACTCCCCCAGCCCCGGGTCTTAATTCCTGCAATTTGAGAGCATGAATGCACGGGCGACTGCATTGACCTCAGCCGAAGCGATGATTGCATACCCGTACGGAGAGGTGGCCACAACAGAGGGCCCCAGTCAGATCATGCTAGATGCTCGCAGAATCCCTTCTGCTCCCACTCAAGCCGATCGCGTGGGTGGAAGGCCTGTTTTCAGTCTTTAGAAGACGAAACTTAAGAGCTACAAGTTCTTGACTTTAGGAGCTCGTCGGCGTTACCTTATGCGCGCTCTGTCGGCACAGACAACACACTCCCGTGGTATCACTCTCGGCAATCGCTCGTCGCGCTTTCGACAAGCCTGAGTACCGAAAGAATGTTGTTGCGGTCCCATAAAAAGCGCCACAAACTTATGCCTGTAAAATTCAGTGCACGCGAAACTATATAACTGCGTCACCACAGCCGAGCTACTTCTTGTTAACTGCGTCACAACGCCAGGCGCGGCGAGCGTGCCCGAAGGTTACCGAGATAAGCTACAAAAATGTTGGGGCCCATAAAAGGAGTCGCAAGCATGTCCTACTGAGATTCAAAACACGTCAAACTAGCTGTTTTTCGCTAACCACGCCACACCGCCGTTCAGTGCCTAAATTGCTTTAAATGCAGCGCAGACTGTCAAACAAGATTTCTCACCTTGTCGCTATCCAATGGCGCAGTGGTGCCGTATCGAAGGACATAGGAAACGCAGAAATACGCCGAAAGCCCAAAAAGCCAGATTACATCCACACACAAAAAAGAAAGAAGAGACAGACGGGTCGCCGAACAGGCAAAAGCTCACATGCGCAGCCGGCCTCGCTCACTTCGGTGACGCGTGTGGGACACGGCACATGCATCTGGCACGTCTGGCACGTCATCGGCTTGTTGCTAGGTAACGCAGGAAAATCATGAGTCATTCCACACTGTAAAGGTCGATGACCAGCGAAGCCGTTTAGCACACGACGCAGACGTGACACAAAATTTTAAACAAAAGTAACAAAGCATTTACGATGAATTTCATACGAATTCGCGTGGACGATGGCGCCGCCACCTCGGGAGAGCGGAAGGAAAGTAGACACGCAAGCGCTTGGAACGCCGACACAGAGAGGGCGGTGCGAACGTAGATATGGCCAACGGGAGTCAAAGTGTAATGTCTGTTCTTATCAGCTTAACATCTGAAACGGGTTCTGTTTTGACCGGAGATGTTAAACTTATTTTTGCAAGTTGGAGGATTGCTTGAAGCCTTCTTCACCTCCGCCGCCAGTCGGCCCGGTATTATACTATCTCTGGCATCGCCCCACGGTTTTTGCAAACGCAGACTCAAATGCACGGAACCCCAGCCATAAACAGCTTTGCTGTGAAAGATAAGTAGCAAAGTATCTGTTTATTTATACGCAAAAGTTTTTCCGTTTAGCGGGAAAGAATGCAAGAATAAAACGTTGTCTGTTCACTTCATTTCACAGCTTTTCTTTTTCTTTTTTTGCGATGCTCGCGTCAGCTATCGCTTGATGTGAATACTAGCGTGACGTAGTTTTTGTTTCTCTATGGTTGCGCCGCTACACCCTCTCCCACTTCATTACCGACTCACAGCATGAACTTTTCCGACACGTAGTAGGCCGTATGCGTAGAAAATAAAATGCCCACTGCAGGCATAAAACGCTATGGTTCTGCACACCGGGACTGCGTTCGGAGCCGAAATATCGAATCACATCTGAACATGTTACCTCAAAGAAACCTCCTCTTTGCACTGCTTTTCCAAGTGGCATGTTTCAATGTAACTATCAGAATGCGCCGCAGCTTTGCCAATTAAGAATGCAAGTGTATAAACTTGGTGTAAAGAATATGTCTTTTGTCTAAACGCACTGAACCTTTATGAATTTTTTCGCAAAGATTCAATTTTTAGTCAAATTATTCCATTCTGCACGTATGACCGGAAAACTGCAAATAACTTTTTTTTTGTTTAATGTGAAATCATCATATGTCCCATGAGACAGTAAAGGCGGCGTCGTCCGCAACGTATGTTAGAAAAGATCATCAGCGTGGATTGAGGCGGATGAAATTGAATTAAGATGCATGAAGGTGGATTAAGGCAGATTAAGATTGATTAAGATAGATTAAGGCGCCTCAGGGAGGATTAGGGTGGATTAAAGTACATTAAGCTTGAATAAGGTGCATTAGGTTGATTAGGGTGGATTAAAATGAATTAAGATGCACTAAAGTAGAATAAAGTGGATTAAGGTTGGTCAACTTGGGTAAAGGTAGATAAAGTTGGTTGAATTGCATTAAGGTGAATTAATGTCGATGAAAATGGACTAAATTAGAATAACGTGGATTAAGGTGAAATAAGATGGATTAAAGTGGGTTAACGTAGATTAAAGTTGGTAGAAATTAGAGCAAAGTGGATTACTGTAGATTAAGGTAGAGCTTTAAGTTAAGGTGATAACTTAGAGAAGTCATCATGCTTTCGAATTCAAATCACGGTAGGATGTTTCACTAACAGTCAATTTATTGTTCTTTTTCTTTTTTATTGCGGTAGCAATTATTTCTACACTCCAGGCGTATTTCTATTGTTCGCTTTATGTTTTACATCTTCCTCCTCTCATCATCCTCACCCATCATGCGCCTCATTTGTCCCTCTTTCTTCCCCTCTTCCCCTTCCCCCGGGGCTGAGAACCTGGCCAGAGGAATGCACCTGAGGCTGAACTCTCTCCAGTTCATATCATTAAACATTTCTCTCTCTCTCTCTCTCTCTCTCTCTCTCCCGTCACCGTGACGTTGCGTAAAAGTCTAAGGGCGATAGCACCGTCGCCGCACGCCTTGTGCTGTATGTTCGAGTGAAAGGGTCATCCGACGACGGCGACTCAATCTCGCACGCGCAAGGGAGGAAAGCGTGGCGCAAGGGCTCCATGTTCCGTCGAGCGCGAGGCATCGGGGAGGGGGGGGGGGGAGTGGTGTTCAACAACGACGGCTGCTGCGTATGGCGCAGCCCCGCGGGCCCTATCTCGAATGCGATCTGCGGTGAGTACAGATTGTAGGCGCGCCGACGGCTCATTGCTTAGCGTGCAGCTTAGTTTACGTTGAAGCGAGACGCAGCGCGAGGGTCACTTCTCTCGCTGGTTCTGCTGCGCTTCCTCAGAGCGTGTTTTGGCGGTCATCGTATGAGATGTGTTCATGCTTCCTAGCGCGCGCGTTGCACCATGCTTGTTAGTTTCCTTTGTAAGCAAATGTTTACAAGTTTATACGGTGGATAAAACTACTGCCCTTACTTCGTGTAGCCGTCTACTAATCTGCTATCGCAATTGATGCTTTGTCTTTCGGGTGAAACTGTGACTTTTCTTTAGGGTGAGACGAACGCGTTTGGCACTGGTTGCTGCGTTTGATGTGCTTATTTTGTGTATTGATGGCTTACCATGATAAATCAGTTGCAATAATCTCATTCTGCCACGATACGGTCTAGTTTCCAACATTTTCATGTTCGCGCTTTGCAAAAGAGCTGATGGGGACACGTCCTGTTGGCAGGCGTTAAATACGCATAAATCATGCAGCCTTTCTCTGTATCAACTTTAACTATGTCCACTTGTGTGCGCGCCTCCCGAAAAGCTTACATATATTCCAGTATTGGCATTACATACGTTTTATAAGCAAGGAGTTTAATTTCACGGGCTACTTTAGCTAGGGTCCTTCTTAATTAATTAACCAAGTTTTCTCTAAGTCTTTATTTCCAATATATGCTGCGTGTTTTTCTCACCTTAAATCAATTGTGATATGACTACGCCTAGGTGAGTATATTCTCAAGCAAAAGACAAGTAATGATTGCCCAGTGTGTAGTGGAATTTTAAGGGGCCTTTCTTACGTGTTTCAGTCATCCCTACGGTTTTCTTTTTTCGCGTAAATGTTCATTTGCCATCTTTGGTCAATTTGCCAATTTGAGGTAAACAGTTGTTCAAGAGGACTTGATACCAGCGGGCGTTAACTTCCAGGTAAAGCCCACACTCGTCGGCGCATAGCCGTATCTTGGCCGGGATGTCATGGAAGATGTGGGCAATAAAAATGAAAATGAAAAGCAGCCCCAGAAATGGAATCCTGTGGTATGCCTGACTGAACCGGTGCATGTGGTGAATTGATGCCATGAACTGGGACACACGGATGCCTGAAATTTAAATACCCTTTGATCCATGCTAATAAAAAATCGCCTTTAAGAATTGGTTCCAGTTTGGTAAGGAACTGCTTGCAGTGTGATACGCAATCGGACGCTCTTTCAAAGTCTTAGAATAAAACGCCAATTGGGCTGTGTTTATCCAAACCAATGACAAGGTCGTGGGTCACTTCTAGTAGTTACGTCGATGTCGATAGGCCACGGCGAAAACCGTGCTGTCAGCTGTCGGTTATGTTATTACTTTCGTTGAAAACTGGAATGTGTTTAAATATTATACGAGGTGGTTTCAGCTAAGTTGGGCGAAGTGTTTAAAAAAAACGAGCATCTGCGCTACTCGTGTCGAATTGGCGCAGTATTGCTCTGGGCAATACGGAGCACCATCACATTTTTTTCCAATCCTGAAAGCTGGCTAATTAACAAAGATTGCTTAACTAACTTTTTTTATAGTAGCTCTGGCGAGAAATCTTCAATAAAGAAGTTGTAGCGCTTGCTCATAAACATATGATTGTTTCGTCTAGGCTAAGATCACTGCCCTGTCAGGGATCTTCGAATGTTATCGCCTTCACTCTTGAAGACGAAGCTTAAGTGTCCCTAACGATTTTATTAATGTTTGTTTAATTAATGATAGCACCCCACTTTGTTAAAAATGATGGATTTGCAAAGTCACAAAGCCGTTTGAAGCCATAAGGAAGAAGTTCATGAAAATCCATGTACTAAGCGCCAGTACCATTCCGCATCAATCACCCTTCCTTCAGATCCTGTCTACGCTAGCGTCCGAGTTCTCTCTAGTAAGGAATATGTGAAACTATATGCTTGAAACGGTAAACTCGTAAACTACTATTCAGCTGCACCGCTTCTAGATGGCGCCATACAGTTAAACGCGATCGGCGTTCGAGACCAGGTACCTACGAAAATGTGCCTGGAAATTGGCAAAAAAATGATTCGCTATAAAAAGAGGGTTTATTCGACGTGGGTCCAGCTAATTTCGGCGAGACATGGTCATTACGTGGACTGTGACCACTGGACCCGGCTGAACGGTGCGTGCGTCAGCCGGTTTGTGAGCACTATATATGCCTCAGATATTCATGACGCGAAGAGAGGACTTGTAAACAAATCTTATGCCAAGAATCGGCGCTATGCATTTGCCGCGCAAATAAATTGGCCACCTTAAAACAGCATATGCTTGGTGATTGCTTGCGCGGTTGACCAATTCTGACACGGCACTGCAGTTATACAGCGATCGACAGTTCTCTGATAAAGGGAGAAAAAAAATTAGACGACGGTTAAGCTTCGCCTGCAAGAGTGGAACACAATAGCATTCAAAGACCCCTGACTGCATCTGATGCTTCCCGGAAGCTGCAGCTTATGTAGTCGTAACTTTTACCGGGAAACGCTGGCGGCGAACGATATATGCACGAAGGCAAGCTTCTGGTAGAAACGCGGCCTCTTGCGTGGGCCACGGAACGCGGGGCGAGCGCCATCTGGAGGTGTTGCAAGGAACCGGGCGCGCCACTCTGTGCATAGTAGAAATACTGGATGAGGGGGTTTGTGTTTCCGCGTAACAGAATTATGTTTTCTCGTATATTCAAATTACAATCCGACACTATCGCGTCTGTAGGTTGCGCGTTAGTTGAACTTTAAGATTTTTCTGACGCATGTTACTTTGAGAAATTCAATTTGTTCAGTAAGTTCTCTGCGTTACACGAACGGCCTGCGTGGTTGGGTAAGCGTGATTAGGAATTATTTTTCGCGAGAGGACGGTAGGTGCTGGACGCCGGTCGCGGACGCTGGGCTTCCTGCGGCACGGGCTACTTACCGCTATGACGTTAGCAAGAAAGCTGCATACCAAAATTGTTCTGCATTACCCCTTTCTCCAGTTCCCGTGGCTTCGAGTTTTGAAAAACCGACGCCGCAGCGCGCGATATGCTGTGCGTTCGAGGTGATTACGCGCGCTAACCCTGGTAATATGCGTCCCAATCTGCCGTTCTTTTCTCGTCTTCACGCACCGTTGCGTACGCTGAGGGTCGATCTTCCGTCGTGCCTGCCTTTGCTTCAGGCGAACCGCTATCGAAAGTGCTTGGATTGCGGTTTGCGGCCTGGGGGTGTAAAAACAAGAACACGTGGCAATTAGCGTCGCTTGTGGTGAGGCGGCGTCTATACGTAGGGTGGGACAGTGCTGCGACTGGTGGTTCCTCTACTCGTGGCTGGTGTTTGGCGCCCGCACAACAACTAATTTGCATGTAGTGCCGCTCGCTCGCACGCGGGCCTGGGCACTCGGCGCGCTTTCGAAGGTCGTACGCGTTCGCGGTCGTCTCGCGCCGCTGAATCGATTCGTGCTCTTCAACCCAGCGTCCGAGTGGATTACGCGGGCGCTAATCATTACGCCACGCTTCGCCCTATAGTCAAAGGTAAGCGGGCGTGGTAATTGCTTTTCTTCCGGCGAAGTGCGTCGACTGACGCGAAAATTGAATTGACGGTGCGGTGCCGTACGTGCCTAGCCTGTTCGGTGGGTCTGAGAGGGTTGTCGAACATGGCGGAAGGCCCGCGATTATTATCTCTCTAGCGTTTGCACACACAGTGTGCTTAGCAGCAATAATAACCCCAATTGCATGATATTTGGCCGGCCATATGATCGTCCTCGTTTATATATATATATATATATATATATATATATATATATATATATATATATATATATATATATATATATTGTGGCTGTTGTTTTTCAGCAGTGGTGTAGAATGTAGCGGGACGTGACCTGCGTTGTTTGGTGCGCGCAAGCGTTGACGTAGCTGCCACCCGAGACCTGTAATGCATTGGGGTGGACGTGGGAGCCTAAAATACACAAATAAACAAATAGATAAATGAATTGTATATCCTGGGAGCTTTTAACTGTTACCTTGCCTCTTGCTTTCATTTAGAGGCAGCACTAACTTGGCAAGTTTGCTCTAACGCCTGTTCTCTGCCCGTTTTTTTTGCTAGTCGAACTAAATCTATGGAGTCCGTCTTTTATGTTAATGAGGTGTGATGTGCAATGCGCTCAAGCAAAAAAAAAATCATCTTCAGAAATAGCATGCGCAAGAATCGAGAAGGAATTGCTCTGAGTTTTGTGTAACATAAAAACGTTCTTGGGGGGTTTCCATGGAAACATATAGGCGAACATCAAGTGAGGTGGTAAGCGAGAGAGAAATGCTTCTTTTCTCCAGTTTTGCTTGACTGAGAGGGATCCCTTAGTACAGTCGCTCTCTGCCACTCCACTTTGGGCTTGGCTTGTCTCGGTGCTTCAGTGTAACGCTCAGTTTTCGGGCCGCTCTTGACTTGGTCACGTGTCGAAACGCTTGCTGTAGACGTGTGCAGCCATAGAACGCCATGGTTCTTGTCGCTCATATCTCGCCAACTTACCTTCAAAAGTGGTATTCTTTCTATTGAACGGCAGTATCTGACTATTCCGCCCCACATTTTGCAATAATATTAGGCTTTTATATAAAAGATAACCTCCATGCGCTACCAAAAAAAGTGTACCTCTTGCAAAGGCATTTATTTCGCTTATTAATAATAATTTAACTATTCTACCTGCAATATAGCATAAACCTATTAACAACTGGGGACACACTGCAAAACCAACGCCAGACTTTCACCCCCTATTTTCCACGTGGAAATGCGGTCAAATATTATTTTTTTCCAGGAACAGTACGACGAGATTCTGTTACTGGGGCACTATAACGTAAAACTATTCCAAACTTTTCTATTCCAATTCTGTCATCAGCCCTCCGCGATTGGCCAAAAACTTTTTTGGACCACTCCCACTTCACCTGTCTGTCACGCGACGTCAAGAAAACCGCAATAGCTCCCCATCTCACATGACGTGTACACACGGATTATGCGCAATTTGACCGAAAAAAGAAAAAAATAGTTATTTCTGATTCGACGCCTTTTCGACATTCGGCCCCGGCTATTGGTCATTGGTTCTCGCGCTGCACCCACTTCACCTGCCTGTCACGTGACGTCACAAAATCGCAAAAGCTCACCGCGTCAAAGTGACGTGTACGCATTAAAGATGCATTAATATGCCGAACAAAACTGATTTTTTCTCGGTATAGCTACAGCTTGCCCCGTTCCGAAAGGAATAAAAGATGGCTGCCGCCGATCGCCTAGGCGCTGGCTACTCGCACCTGCCGGAGAGCAGGAGTTTATTTGCGTGTAATAAAACTTCTTGCGTGGCAGTGTAACGTTTTGGAGCACTTTCGGCACGTTTACCACCTCATTCTTCCAGCTCTTCTTTGCTGAGGATCCGTTTTGGCGTCATTCTTAGCCCTCCGTTGCATGCCGTCGCGATTTTCGACCAGCCACCGCAAGCTAACGGAAAGCGGGCCAATGGAAGACGCCGGCACCACCTCCTTCATCCGGTTATCGATTTTCAGTGCAGTGGCTCGGCCCTATCGAATCCCTCTCCACTTTAGCGTGCTGCTCGCCTCTTGTCAGCCAATTAGATAAAACAAGTCGCTAAGTGCGGGCAATGTTATTGGTTTTCAAGCAAGCAAAAGTGACCGCCTGTGAACGAGGAGAGCGTTTGATTGGTCTGTTCTGACAGCCCGGCGGGTGACCGCCCGGTGCTTGCGTCGGCGGTTACGCAAATTTGACGTCAGGAGACTGGAATAAAAACATATTGGAATAGTTTTACGTGATATGACCCAAGGCTGATTAACCTTTACGTTATTTTATAGGTTTGAGTGTTACTTGTTTCCGCTCTGCTTAGACCTGTGCATTGTCCTCAATACGTTCGGGTAAATAAATGTGTAAATAAAAACAAATAAATTGGGACCCCGCTATCATCGAAGTGTGGAGGCCGCGGCAGGGAATGGATCTCAAGACTTATTAAGCCGCAGGACACCATAGCCCTTAGGTGACTTTCAGAGAGCCGTCAAAGCGAGAACATTCGCGCTTTTGTTTTTTTCAATAAAACAACTGTTTGTTTGTTTTTTCTCCTTCGCTTACCTTTTACAGCCCTGAGATCGACGTGAAGCAGTCGCATGCATGGTGACGCTGTGTGACGGGTGACGCTTTGTGCTCGCCTACACAAGCACGTGGCACTTCGTCATAACGTTTCAATAAGTAGCATACGAACCATGCGACGTGAGCCAAGCGGATATCGACAGATAATCACCTAATGATAAGATCTCATGATACTATTGCAATGGAATCAAATGCGTCGAGCGTGCGCAGCTGCGATTTAAGAAACGGACGGAGATGGAAAGGCAGGAAGGCTAACAGAGAGCGTGCCCGGCAGGCTGCCCTAAACTTTGGGAAAAGAGGGAAAGGTAGATAAGAAAGAGTAAAGATAACAACAATGATAAAGATGCATTCACTGTGAACACACCAACAATATAATGGGCGCTAGAGAGTCGTGCAAGCGTGCGTACTGGTCCAGTTGCCTTCAGGAGGCGCACTAAGGCTTTTGTAGCCTTTGCGCATGCTACACTGTGCTTAAGCCAAAGTCCCGGGATGTTTTCCTCCAACCACAGTATGTCATTGAAACGGCGCAGGTTAGCTCGGAGTGCGCATCGTTGAGCGTCGAAAGATGGATTGCTATTGTGACTGCAATACTCGTGATAGTGTCGTTGTCTACTAACCTGGCAGGTGCCTCTTTAGTGGGGAGGGCGATTCTCGTCGAGCCACCACTACAGCGTTGTCGCGGTTAATATTTGTTAGTACGCCATGCAAGGCGGTCTCGTGTTTACAGTTTGCGGACCTGCACGGTTCTTGCACCGGCGGTCGGCCGCGTTGAACCAAACAACACGTTTCGTCCTGATGACACGCTAATCTCCAATAGAAAAAAAAACAAACAAAACAAAAAAGCATACATTAAAATGACACAGAAGGTGCTACGGCTTTCGGTTCGTGGAACACGCGTCGTTGGAAGAAATTTACGGTCTCCACGCGACCTCAGGTTTGCGTGATGAAGGCCACGGCGAGGCCGTTTCGAGGGGCTTGGCTAGCCAACCCTGTCCACTCGGGAGCGCGAGTGTCACGATTTCGTGTCGTTGGCTTTACTTTTGGATGCTTCCTTCTGTGAACTTGTTTTCCTGTACCTCACCACTGCAACATTCTTTTCCGTTGTCTCTTTCACCCCCTTTGTTTTGTCGCTCTCTAATGTTTTTTCTTTCTATCTTTTTGTGTGTGTAGTGCAACCGCAAATAACGAAACACGTTTGCGTGTGACTAGAAACGTGGCCTTCGTTACGCTGCGTAACTCATTCGGGAAGCACATATCGTGTTTCCCATGTTTCACTGCTAACTCTTTCGGTGGCGCAGTTGTTAAATTTCCCGGGATGGCACGTGCTTTTCGCCTACAAGAGAAATACATGAGATCAGAGAAAGTGTGTCAGGACGAGGGGGGGGGGGGGCAATAGGAATCGAAATCCCTTCCGCAAGCTTCTGGATGTAAGTAGGTGAACCGAAAGTAAATTTTGTAAGTGACGAACTTAAGAGCTCGAAACTGGGTTTCCCTGCGTCCTTCTCGCCAGCAACAGCCTAGTCGTCAGGCGTCCTCAGTTTCACATATCACGACTAAGAACAAAACGTTGCTTCGAACTACCCTCTTATAGATAGCTTGCACATGACGTCACAGACGCAGCTCCTCACCGTGTTGGGTCGGATAACATGGCGCCTAGGATGACGTCAATGAAAGCCATCTATAAGCACCCTGCAGTGTAGTTTGCGCGCGACCTCTGCGCCCTCTACAAATGAGTCTGGGGCGGCCGGCGCTTCTCAGGGTTGGTAGCAGCGCCAGACCACACAGCCGAACGAGTGGCGGAAGCGCTAGGGCAGAGACGCTCGCTACATGCATTCGCCGTGACACTTTCGATCGCTTATCACCAGGCAGAACTATCGGAGTTATGAAACAAAAAGGCGAAGTGCGCATGTTCTGCACATGGCTGCACACGTTCGCGATCGATATCGGAAGTGCGAACGGTTGTGAGCTTGATCTCGTCAAAGCGCACCGCATGGCACTCAGACGGGTGTCGGAAAGAGAGCCACTGTCGTCTGGAATGGCGCATCATTTCCATCAAATCCCTAGCAGTCGGAGAGTCGGCGATATTGGGGGAAAAAAAGATGAAAACGTCGCAGCGCCCTCTGAACAGTACACTGTGCATGTTGCATTTCAGCATGACGTCCCTGTTGCAATGTGCAGTTCGAAGCCAGACGCGCTAACCAGTCTTCTGTCGCGCCGATGTGGTGCTTGCAAACTTGGTGGTGCTGCGGACGCCAACTCTTGCACGGGTGGTACACCTTTGTACCCCGGAAGCCACAACAGGCATTGCTGTAGCAGACGAAGTCAAAAGTTGCTTGGATCGCGAAGTTGTTCGTGAGGTGTTTCCGCTGTAAGAGGTAGGTGCTGCTGCAGGTGGCCGCTATGGGCAATTGATGTAGCTTGGAGGCGGACAAATAAGTGAAACCGTGTAAAGTATTTTTCTTTTTTTTAAACATGAAAGGAAGTTGCCGCGGCGCACAGCGCTGTCATTCACTCATTCGTTCGCTCATTCGTTCGTTCGCTCGCTCTCCGGTTCGCCTATTCCTTAGTTCGCCCATTTGCTCCCTCTCTCGTTCGCTCATTCATTCATTTGTTCGCTCGCTTGCTGGTTTGTTCCGTCATTGGTTCACGTTGTTCGGTTACATTTACAATAACCGTCGGGGGTTTCTGGACAATTTTTTTTTCGTTTTATGTCCACTGCGAGCAGAGCACGGTCGCTGAGGCCGAGTGTCAGACCTGCTGACTTTGCTAGTTATCGAACCTGCGAATCCGCTGCTTTATTGTTGTTGTTCTTGTTTATTTTGCTGGGGGGGGGGGGTACAAGTAGCAAGGCGAAAAGCTGCGTAAACACACAAAACGTGATAGAACGTCAGGCGCGTCTCGCGCAGAGCGATAAATCGATAACCGCGACGAACCGATGAATAAATGGTCAGCGTCAAAAACGAAAACGCACGCGTGATGAATGTGGCGCACCGACGTCATCGTTCCCGCCATGTGTGGGTACAAGCAAGGTGCTAAGTTGCGTCCGAGAACCTCCCATGAAAACTATCTACAGTGTGTCCCTACATATAACGCACCAATATTTAAAAATATGCAAATGCCACGTATCTGGAAAGAACCACTTAAGGTATGTAATTTGCCGTCGCTCGGAGATACTCAGATTATTTTTTGCGTTCCGCTTATTTAGATAATCAATCTTAATTAATTATTCGACCTCTCACGACTAAGAACAAAACATTGCAGCGAACTACCCTCTTATATATAGCTTGCACATGACGTCACGGACGTATAATTAGATAAAGAGTGTCAATGAGAAAATTGTACAGCAACATCAAAAACTCCCCGTACAGCTTACTGTTACTGAATCATCATCATCATCATCATCATCATCATCATCATCATCATCATCATCATCATCATCCTGTCTAAGCCCACTGCAGGGCAAAGGCTTATCCCATACTTCTCCAACTACCCCGGTCATGTGCTAATTGTGGGCATGTTGTCCCTGCAAACTTTTTAATCTCATCGACCCACATAGCTTCCTGCCGCCCCCTGCTAGGCTTCCCGTCTCTTGGTATCTAGTCCATAACCCTTAATGACCATCGGTTATTTTCTCTCCTGATTACATGCCTTGCATATGCCCCCCCCCCCCCATTTCTTTTTCTTGATTTCAACTAAGATGTCAGTAACTCGTGTTTGTTCCCTCACCCAATCTGCTCTTTTCTTATCCACCCAGCGTTACACCCATCATTCTTCTTTCCATAGCTCGTTGCGTCGTCCTAAATTTGAGTAGAACCCTTTTCGTAAGCCTCCAGGTTTCTGCCCCTTACGTGAGTACTGGTAAGACACAGCTGTTATACACTTTTCTCTTGAGGCATAATGGCAACCTGCTGTTCATGATCTGGGAATGCCTGCCAAGCGCACCCCAGCCCATTCTTATTCTTCGGATTATTTCAGTCTCATGATCCGGATCCGTGGTCACTACCTGCCCTAAGTAGATGTATTCCCTTACCACTTCCAGTGCCTCGCTACCTATCGTAAAGTGCTGAATACATGCTATAAAATAAAGTGTTTTTCCTATCGTGAAAGAAGCCCGCGAATACACCCAAAGTGCCTCGAGCGGCCAGTCACGCTTCAATTTTGCGTGTATTCGCGGGTTTCTTTCACACTCGGAAAAAATACTTTTATGTAGCACGTATTGAGAAACAGTAAGCTGTAGCGGAAGTTTTCCATGCTGCTCTACAGTTTTATAATTGACACTTTTTATCTAACTTCACAATTTGAGAAGCTGAATAATTAATTGAGACTAATTACGCAATTAGGCGGAATGCAAGAATTATCTGAGTATCTCCATGCGACGGCAAACGTTACCTTGGTTATGTCCGGCTACGTCGCATTTTGCATACATCTTTAAATCTTGGTGCATGATTGTTGGGACACCCCGTATACGAGCTGAGTCGACGATGCCGCCTAGGTAATCACAAGGACTCCGACAGGATGCAACCATAATTTTCAAACCATCGGCCCGCTCCAGTAAGTACCCTGAAACCGCTGCACCCCCCTCCCAACCCCCACTCCTCTCCCTACACACATTCCTCGAATTTCCATGAACCATCAACTGAGGAACGAATCAGTTCGTGAAGCACGGCTGCCGTCCATCAGTCAGAGCGGCATAAAAAAAAAACCTCCGGACGCTCATATTTAATGTAGCCTGCGGTGGACACCGCGTATTTGGCCGGCTTAGGCGCGTATACGTATCTCGTCCCTCGACCGCTCACAGGCGTCCGCATGAATAAGCGAGTGGGTTCGTTCCGAGCACGACATTTCCGCTCGCCGGCGAATCCTTTCGTGTCTTGCGCGGTCGTAAGGAATTCATGACCGGTAGCGCGGAGATGCGATCCGCCCTCCATCAGCGCGACTGCGCGGACACGCGCATTTCGAGAGCTGTCCGTCCGACCCTTCTTTGCCCCGCGACTCGCGCCGCGGGCTTCTTTTTTCAAGCTCGCCTGCCGTGTGCGAGAGCCAGATTGATTGCGCACCGACTCGACGGACCGCTGTGACGCTCTGTTTGCCGAAGGTAAGCGCCCGGTGCTGCCCACGCGCGGAAACTCGAACGAAGTCCCCGACGTATCGGTCGATGCCGCTAACCTGACGTGACCTCACTGGCGCGAGATCCGCGCAATGGCGCTTGGAGAGAGAGAGAGATAGAGAGAGAGGGAGAGAGTGACAGAGAGAAAGAAAGGCAAAGGAGAGACAGGGAGGATAACCAGAGATTATCTCCGGTTGGCTACCCTGTACTGGGGAAGGAGCAAGGGGATGCGATAGGAAGAATTAATGCTGCGAACGGGATCTTCGAAAGAAATCGTCCATCTGTCCGCGTTCTCTTTCTTTTTTTTTAGCAGTGTTGTCCTTTGCACCTACTAGAAGCGTGCGGGTGTGCACCTGTGTCTGTTCCGCCTTGAATGCGCCATGGTGACGACCCGCCGTGGTTGCTCAGTGGCTATGGTGTTAGGCTGCTGAGCACAAGGCCGCGGGATCGAATCCCGGCCACGGCGGCCGCATTTCGACGGGGGCGAAATGCGAAAACACCCGTGTACTTAGATTTGGGTGCACGTTAAAGAACCCCAGGTGGTCGAAATTTCCGGAGTCCTCCACTACGGCGTGCCTCGTAATCAGAAAGTGGTTTTGGCACGTAAAACCCCATAATTAATGGTGACGACGTTGAAACTGTATGAGGGTCAATTAATTCTATGGTATCATGTTTTTTTTTTTACAACGAAACTGTATATGGGCTAGTTGCCAGCGGATCGGTGTCCGTAGACCAAGAACGTGGGCCGATCCCGAAGATAGTGCGATACTGGGCCGACCCGCGGCGGAGGTGAAACAGGTTTCAAGCACTCCGCCAATTTGCAAAAGTAAGTTCAAAAGGGTAGTGGGGCATCCTCGCACCGGTCCCCGCACGGCCCGAAGGGGAGAAGCGGGCGAGTGGCGCGCCACGTGTCGGGGCAGCGCCGCACATTGCGAGGAGGGGTTCTTCTGTGTTTGCCGGAAGATGGCTCTGCGTGTGCGCAAAGCGCAGAAGAAATGTAGCGGGAACGTACTTCGCTACTCGTGTAACTGCGACTTCTGTAAGTTACATGCTCATAAATACCGATATACACCGCAGTATAACTTTCGAGTGAAGAAGGAACTAGGAATTGGCAAGAATCAGATGTATGCGTTAAGGGAACAGGGTAGGCAAAGTTCCTGAAAAAATCGATTTTTTGTTTTTGTGTAATTTAAAATCTCTATTCTTTCCTTAACATGGCCCAGTGTTTCATTTGCGCGCACACGAAATATTTATCTCAAAATCAACATTTATCGAAACCTAGGCAGCATCCAGCCACGCCCCCTTTGACACATGCTCGGGATCTGTGCCTGTCCTAAACAGAAAAAAAAAATTTTCACCGCCCATTTTGGTCACGTTTAGTGGAATGGATGTCACTCATCTGGCAACAGTGAAAACCTAGCTAGCACATTTCACTTAGCCAAACGAATCCTAAGACGCAGCTGATTTACTCGCAACGCGCGGGGTTTTGCTCGGGCTTCGGTGTGTTTTCGCGGACAATCGAATTTGTTTATACTTTGGTGCTGGTTATTTAGCGGTAATGCAATGACGAAGCCAAAGAAGTGCTTTAAAAAACGTATCTTCCACGGAAACCGGCATAAATCGATCTCCAGTGACGCCAATTGTCTGCAACACAATCCGGGAGTGGGTGCCGCGGCCACCACGTGCGCGTCTGCATCGAAGCTTTCGCCCTCGGCGGAACGCTTGAAGCGGAACGCCGGTGTTTCAGCAGCTCTCAAAGCCTGAGCTTCACCAGAAATGTCTCCATAGAAAACCTCAGAACGCCACGAGGCGTTCAACAACGTTGTATGGGAGCGCGCTCCGAAGAATGTCTTTCTTGGCCTCACGACGCTGAAAATGGCGACAATGGATGCTGTGCTAACTTTTAATGACCGCAGCATTGCTCAAGCTGACATCTTGAGGTCATTCGGAGTTTCTCCAGGACGGTTCACAGTCCAGTGGTTGCGCGAAGCTGACCGGCGGCGACTGTACTTTGCAGAGAGGGCTACACGAGGGTTCACTAAGGAGGCCCGGAAAACAAGGCAGCTAGCACAGTAAAGAAGTGTTGGCGATGGCGGGGACTACCAGGCTGGTGGATATTGAAAAAAATGTGCCAGAATTTGTTTCTGTAGTCCTATATTGCAATAAAGCTCTTTCTTCCACTTATCTCAAAGCCAACTATCTCAAAACAGCAAATTTTGCTGCATTTGACCCTTTTTTCAGAAACTACGAGCGCTAGGGAGATAATATTTTCCAGATATTGAGCAAACATTACAGACAGTCTACTGAACGAGGATTAAAAATATTGTTGTAGGGAATTTTTGTTTATAGGCTATTTACTGAAGATTTTGGCTCTAAAATTTGGTAGGTCCAGTAAAAAAAAAGAAAACAAAAACTAATCTTTAAAAAAATATAATCCTGGTTCAGTAGCACTACCTAACATTGCTGATTACAATGCCACCAAGGTTAATGTTCTAACCCCAGCAGATCACGAGAAAAAGGGTCACGAACATAGCCTAAAATGCATGGCAAGAATAGGACCTACCCTGTCCCCTTAAGAGACAAAGCCGGCAATATCATTACTAGTATGGATGAGATAGTTCAAGTGGCTGAGGATTTCTATAGAGATATATACAGTACCAGTGGCACCCTCGACGATAATGGAAGAGAAATTAGTCCAGAGGAATTCGAAATCCCAAAGGTAACGCCGGAAGAAGTAAAGAAAGCCTTGGGAGATATGCAAAGGGGGAAGGCAGCTGGGGAGGATCATGTAACAACAGATTTGTTGAATGATGGTGGACAGATTGTTCTAGAGAAACTGGCTACCCTGTATACGCAATGTCTCATGACCTCGAGCGTACCGGAATCTTGGAAGAACGCTAACATAATCCTAATCCATAAGAAAGGGGACGCCAAAGACTTGAAAAATTATAGACCGATCAGCTTACTATCCGTTGAGTACAAATTATTTACTATGGTAATCGCAAATAGAATCAGGAACACCTTAGAGTCCTGTCAAGCAAAGGACCAGGCAGGATTCCGTAAAGGCTACTCAACAATAGATCATATTCACACTATCAATCAGGTGATAGAGAAATGTGCGGAATATAACCAATCCTTATATATAGATTTCATTGATTACGAGAAAGCGTTTGATTCTGTCGAAACCTCAGCAGTCATAGAGGCATTACGGAATCAGGGTGTAGACGAGCCGTATGTAAAAATACTAAAAGATATCTATAGCGGCTCCACAGCCACCGTAGTCCTCCATAAAGCAAGCAACAAAATCCCAATAAAGAAAGGCGTCAGGCAGGGAGATACGATATCTCCAATGCTATTCACAGCGTGTTTACAGGAGGTATTCAGAGACCTGGATTGGGAAGAATTGGGGATAAAAGTTAATGGAGAATACCTTAGTAACTTGCGATTCGCTGATGATATTGCCTTGCTTAGTAACTCAGGGGACCAATTGCAATGCATGCTCACTGACCTGGAGAGGCAAAGCAGAAGAGTGGGTCTAAAAATTAATATGCAGAAAACTAAAGTAATGCTTAACAGTCTCGGGAGAGAACGGCAATTTACAATAGGCAGCGAGGCACTGGAAGTCGTAAGGGAATACATCTACTTAGGGCAGGCAGTGACGGCGGATCCGGATCATGAGACGGAAATAATCAGAAGAATAAGAATGGGCTGGGGTGCGTTTGGCAGACATTCTCAGATCATGAACAGCAGGTTGCCATTATTCCTCAAGAGAAAAGTATATAATAGCTGTGTCTTACCAGTACTCACCTACGGGGCAGAAACCTGGAGGCTTGCGAAAAGGGTTCTACTCAAATTGAGGACGGCGTAACGAGCTATGGAAAGAAGTATGATAGGTGTAACGTTAAGGGATAAGAAAAGAGCAGATTGGTTGAGGGAACAAACGCGAGTTAATGACATCTTAGTTGAAATCAAGAAAAAGAAATGGGCATGGGCAGAACATGTAATGAGGAGGGAAGAAAACCGATGGTCATTAAGGGTTACGGACTGGATCCCAAGGGAAGGGAAGCGTAGCAGGGGGCGGCAGAAAATTAGGTGGGCGGATGAGATTAAGAAGTTTGCAGGCATGGCATGGCTACAATTAGTACATGACCGGGGTTGTTGGAGAAGTATGGGAAAGGCCTGTGCCCTGCAGAGGGCGTAACCAGGCTGCTGCTGCTGCTGCTGCTGCTGCTGCTTCTGCTGATGATGATGATGATAACTTTCTACGGCACGTTTCTAAGGCCACACCGCATTCACTAGAGGCGCTTTTGTACCGCTTTGAAGCATCGAACTCGTGGCTGAGTGGTAGCTTCTCCGTCTCACACTCCGGAGGCCCTGGTTCGATTCCCACCCAGCCCATCTTGCAAGTTGTGTTTTATTCATTAAGTGCCTCCCGGGATTTATCGCTCACGGCGAACGCCGCCGACGCCAACGACACCGGCATTTCTGCGACACGAGCTCCTTAACGCTCTCACGTTAATATCTAGGATCGAAATACAACCTGTATGAGATATTAAGCTTAAGTACAAGTTATAAGCGAGGAATGCCATGAATTTGACTCCAAATTTCCAGCTGTGCAAAAAAGATTCATAAAGGTTAAGTGCATTTAGACAAAAGACAGTCTTTACACGAAGTTTGTTCATATGAATTCTTAACTGGTAAAAAGACCTAGTCTTTACAACAAGTTTGTTCATATGCATTCTTAACTGGTAAAAAGACCTAGTCTTTACAAGTTTGTTCATATGCATTCTTAACTGGTAAAACTGCGACGACACTCTAAAAGTTACATTGAAACATACCGCTCAGAAAAGCAGTGCAAGGAGCGGGTTTCTTTGATACGACATGATCAGATGTGATCTGATATCTTGGCTCCAAACCGATTGTGGACTTATCGGTATAACGCAACCATGGCATTCTAAAGCTTACATTGAAACGTGCCACTCGGAAATACACTCCAAGGAGGGGGTTTCTTTGAGACAACATGTTCAGATGGGATGTTTTGTGATCTTCAGATGCGCCAACTCCGTGTCCAAAAAGTTCATGCTGTGAGTCGGTAACGAAATGGGAGAGGGTGTAGCCGTGTTGGCATAGAGAAACAACATATGCAAAAGCGGTCACTCGGCGAAAACCGGCAACGGAAAATACGTCCCGCTAGTGCTAACATCAGCTGATAGCTGACGCGAGCATCGCAAAAAAAAAAAAAAAGCGTGAGATGAAGCTAAGAAGGAACGTTTTATCGTTTTATTCGTTCCCGCTAAACTGAAAAATGTTTTCCCTATAAATAAACACATACCTTGGGACTTACTTTATACAGCGAAGCTGCATTTGTGTTCACATGTGCAAAAAAAACAAAAAAGAAACGCGGGCGGATCCCGGAGATAGTGCAATACCGGGCCGACCTGACGCGGAGGTAAAGCAGCTATCAAGCACTCCTCCAACTTGCGAAAATAAGTTTAATATCTTGGCTCCAAATACAAGCCGTATCATATGGTGAGCTGATGAGAACAGGTATTGCACATTGGCCTGCGTCGGCCATATCTACGTTCGCACCGCGCTCTCTTTGTCGGCGTTCCAAGTGCTTGCGTATCTACTCTCCTTCCACTCTCCCCTGGTGGCGGTCCCGTCGAAACGTCACGGGCGTCTTAGTTTCCTCCGGCTTCTCGGGGCGGCGGTCACGTCGTCCATGTGAATGTATGTATAAATAAAACGAAATGTATATATAAATATAACCAAAAGGAGGGATTATGTGTGGACTACATTTGGTGTGTTAAGAGGAAGCTTTAGCTCGAGTGCTCCTATCTAAATACATGTAAAAGGAGAATTCGTTTTTCTCGGCAACCACTGCACCAAATTTGACGAGGTTTGTTGCATTTAAAATAAAAACTTAAAATCTAGTGACTGTTGGTCTCGAATTTTTGAGTTAGATTGTCAATTTTTTATTAAAAATTGGCAAAAATCGGAAATTTTCAAAAAACGAAACTATCAAGTTTACAACTCTGTAACTTAACCACTAAAAATGATAATACAATTCTGTGAATTGCATCTAATAGTACATCTAAAGCGGACAAAATTGATATGTTACACATGAATATAAAAAAATTAATCATAGGGAAATACAACTTTTCCAAAACCGTTGTAACCAACGTAACAAATTCACGTAAGATGTAAAATGACATATTGAATTTGTCCGCTTTGAATGATCTAATGAATGTCGTTCAGAGAACCGCGATATCAGTTCTTGATGCAAAGCTATGAATTTGTAAACTTCGTGATTCTATTTTTTTCCAACGGTAAAATATTTGAAAATCGTTTTAAGAAAATTCAAGCCCTAAATCGAAATTCCGCTTCCAACAGTCACTAGAATTTAACTTTCTCTTTCAAATGCGACAAATTTCATCAAAATCGGTCCAGGAGTTATCTCATAAAAACGTTTTTGCGTTTTACGTGTATTAGAATAGGCCGCGTCGAAGTTGGGCCCGAGCTAAAGCTTCCTCTTAAGCCCGTGCACTTCAAGTACCGCACTAGTGCACGAATCGCTTTCCGAGCCAGTGACGGGTGTGGCCACGGTCCGAGTATATTTGACTCGGGTGTATGGTGTCCCTCCCACACGTACTCAGTACTTGCTCTCTCCCTTTCTTCCTCTCTCTATTCCCTTTCCCCCCACCCCCAGTGTAGGGTAGCAAACCGGCTGCTGTTCTGGTTGACCTCCCTGCCTTTCCTGCCCTTGCTTTCTCTCTCTCTGTCTCCATTTGGTGTGGCCTGTATTGCGCGTGACCGCTTGTGGTTTTTTGAGTGACCTCACAACCGTTACTGCACTGCGGGACGTCGACCAACGCGCGATCGCCTCGGCTATACGGTGAACCAGCGTGCGCCCTGGGAGTGCGGTGAGGTGGCGTGTCTCTTTTGCGTGCCGGGATACGTTAGTAAAAGGTGTGTGTTACCCGCCGTGGTTGCTCAGTGGCTATGGTGTTGGGCTGCTGAGCACGAGGTCGCGGGATCGAATCCCGGCCGCGGCGGCCGCATTTTGATGGGGGCGAAATGCGAAAACACCCGTGTGCTTAGATTTAGGTGCACGTTAAAGAACCCCAGGTGGTCAAAATTTCCGGAGTCCTCCACTACGGCGTGCCTCATAATCAGAAAGTGGTTTTGGCACGTAAAACCCCAAATATTATTATTATTAGTAAAAGGTGTCGTACCTCATTTTGCAACCACGCATGGGTGTGCATACCCCCCGGTGCCTCGTCATCTTCCGAGGCTGAACATCGTAGAGGAGCGACTAGTCTCGCCTCGCCTTCCATTTATGTGCGTAGGGCGTTTGACGCGCGGCAAAGGACAGTTCGGCGTTTAGGGGCCCGCATACGCAGCTTCGCGGGTCGTCCACCTTCGCAGAGTGGAATGGCACTGAATGTTTTGTCATCTATCTTGCGAGCCTAGTTGCTTGATGGTTGCTTGTGATTTTCGTCTGATACCTGTACATGATCCCTGATTTCACACAGAGAAGTGCGGGACCCTTGCCCCCTCCCCCCCTCCCCATCCACCCTTGCCCCGCCTGTAGAATGCCTTGTTGGCGCCGAGGGTACTGTGATAAATAAATAAATAAATAAATAAATGAATAAATAAATAAATAAATAAATAAATAAATAAATAAATAAATAAATAAATAAATAAATAAAGTGATTACAAATATACGCGCTTAATGTTCGTCTTGTATAGTGTTTTCTGCTCTCTAGGCCTGCTCTACGTTCGATTACAATAAAGACTTGCGTTTTACGTTTGAGCGCCGTTCCGCATTTCACCTTTTTGTTCAGAGACACACGAAAATAAAAGAAAAACAGGTCCTCATGCTTCGTTGAAGTTATTGAAACACCATAGCGTTATGAAATTCTGTCTCCTGAAAAAATTACTTATCAACATTCACTTCCCTCACTCCTGCGTAGAGGTCTTCTGAGAGTCACTCATTATAGTCGTCTGCAGTGTAGTGCACAGCTTTTGCCATGTCTAAAAAGTCGCCTATGATCAGCCGAGGCACAACAGCATGACCGATTCTCCTTTGTTCCTATTAAACAGGATACACACAGAAAAAAACTTAAAGTGTGGGGTTTTACGTGCCCAAACCACCACCTGATTACGAGGCATGTCGTAGTGGGGAAACTCCGTAAATTTTGACCACCTGGTGTTTTTGAACGTGCACAAAAATCTAAGTACACGGGTGTTGATCTCCCCTGCATCGAAATGCGGCCGCCGTGCCCGCGATTCCATCCCGCGACCTCGCGCTTAGTAGCCCAACACCATAGCGACTAAAAGCAACCACGGCGGGTAGGATACATACAGAGTAACCCATGTAAGATGCGCGAAGCTTTAACATTAAAAAAACCGACCTACTCGATGCCGACAAGACCAAGTGCCTGTCGTTGCGAGTCAAGCTGAGAAAGTGCCAGCAGAAATTAAGGTCCGACATACAATTACTAATTACAAGTATTTGCTAACCTATCATTGGTTATATTGTGCTGTGTTCGGTTGCGCTTATATCCCGCTTGCGCGTGTGGGTAGTCACGTGATGTTTGTTATATTTCGCAGGCTCTCGCTCTCTCCACGCCAGTAGAAATAAACACACGCGATGTTTACTTGCCGCTCAGTGGCTGCGCCGTGACGCTGATCGGCGTCGCGCCGCTACCTGAGCGAGGTCGTGGGTTCGATCCTCGCATTCCGAGGGGGGCGGAATGAAAAAAAAAAACGCTCGTGTAACATTCATTGCGTGCGCGGTGAGGAACTCCAGGAGGTCAAAATTAGTTTGAAGTCCCTCACTACGTCGTGCCTCGATACATTACCGTGGCTTTGACACGTATAAACCGCAGAAGTTTTTTTATGTTGTTAAATTGATAAACTAACGTGATGTAGACCGTTCTGGAAAAATCTCATTTGCACGTCTCTTACGGTTCTCTACGGCTCCATATTGTACACATTGACAAGTGTAACGATAATAAAGGTTACCATGTAACGTTATTTAGTAACTGGATGTCAGGAACTAAAAAAAGAAAACATCATTAACACTTTATCAACAAGGCTTCGTACAACGCGTACTTTTTATTTTTCACCTAGAGTAATGCGTCTCTTTTTTAGCAGTTTCGACCTGACAGACGGAGTACTGTGTATGCGCGAAAGCTGCTTTAAATATAACATGTCGCACTGATATCAGGAGCAACTCGTGTCCACATTTGAGTGCACTGCCTTTGGGATCGGCCCTCATTCCAAACAAGAGTGAAAGCCGACTGCACAGTTTCGATCCCTAAACGTTATCGCGTTGAAAGAAAGAGTCACAGAGTGGTGATTGAAGGCGAGTCTAAAGCTTACTTCGAGCCTCCATCACATCTTGTCAGCTCAACCCAGCTGACCGATTACTTGGTTTGCTTCACCCGGCCGAAAGTAACACTGTAAGAGAACGGGACGCCGCATCGGCATGTTCGGGAATTATTTGGGCAATTTCGAGGTTCTTTACTGTGCGCGCTTTCAACTCAGAGCAAAGGACTACTATCGCCGTTTAGGCAAAGTCAAGTTACAGAAGCGAAAACATGGATAAGCTGCTACGAAAGAAGAAAAATGCTGCCGCAGTGTAATCCCCGTCGTAATCTGTTTCGCACTGACACTGCCAGTCTTTCCCGCGTTGGGATCACGCTTCTGTGCGAAGTCCGCTCCAAAGCTCCAAATCAAAGCTCTAGGAAAAGAGAAGTTAGGAGACGTGAAGTTCACTGACCCTTCTGTTGTGTGCATCGTACCATGCACGAAAAACATAATATCGCAGTTTTTATTTCGTTTCAATACACTGCATGAAGACATAATGAGAGCTATATGAACGGCCAAGACAATACCCCTGCCTTATTTTATATTTTCTTCCGTATATATAGCTTGCGCTTCCCTTAACTTTTTTCGGTTCGTGCTCAATCTCCCGGCAGTATAGACTCCGGGACCTCCTGCTGTGCATAATGTGCCGAGCGAAAGTGCACACGAAGACGAAGAAATAAACGATCGCCAACTGAGCGAGCGTGGCACAAAAAAATAAAATGATATTCCGTCGAGACAAGAGCCTAGCGACGATCGAAGTCAAATATACGAGAGATTAGGAGGAAATAAGAGGAAGATATTAGGGGGAGCGGAAACGGGTGAAGCGTTCCGGAACCCCCGATGCCAGCCGCCTACGATGAGGGTGTCGAGTAGGGCGAAGCAAAAAGACACCGTCGCCGAATAAGCCGTGAAGCGATCCTGAAAAATGAGAGGCTCCCCTCTTGAGCACAGCTTGACTTCATGAGGCAGGGCGCGGCAATCCTTTCCCTTCTCTTTTGGTGCGCATGTAATTCGACCCCCCTCCCCCTTTCCCCACCTCCCAGCACTATTTTTTTTTCGTCGTCTTTCTTCCATCGTTTACCCGGCGCCTTGCTCCAACGCGTCATTTTCTCGTCTCACCTTTGCCGAGCATTCGGTTAGAAGAGAGAAATGACAACGGCGGATAACTCCGGGGCTCCGTCAGTGTGGAAGTTTATTCAGTTGGCGTGATCCGATAATATACGACAGCTGGCGCTCTTCACCGATGTTCAGTTCCATCAATATTTTTTTTTCTACTTACTGTTCCTTGCGTTCTTGAAAGCGTGCTCACTGCACCGAGTGGATTGATAGATTCCTAAATTGATTCATGGATTGATTGGCTAAATGACTGAAACAGTTACCGAGTGATGGAGTGATTCAGTTGCTGATTCATTGCCTGACATGGAGACGGACTAACCGACTGACGTATTGATTATTTCAGATATTGATAGATGGGTGGGCCGGCAGCGGAGTCAGTTGATAGATTCAAGAATTTACCGACTGGTGAGTGGTTAAGCCCAGACCAATAGATTGTGGCATGGGCGAGTGGACGGCTTGTTTGAAATGTCTGCATTGGCTTTGTGATTTTCTCAACTTCTTTTCAATGAAAAGCTTTTCTATTCTTCTGGTGCTTGGTAATGGCAGTCCTCATTATGCATACCAAGTATTGTTTGAAAATATCTATGTGTTAGAAGTGACAGTTTTTTTAACTATCTGTGCGTATTTCTGTCTAAGAGAATTTAAAAAATAACGCATTCAATTATAGTGTTCGAAATACCGTCAATAATTGTTCACCCTGTGAGCTTTCGGCTGAACTGAAATAATACCGTTCACATTGGAATTTGCTTCCAGGGAAGTTTTTCAACGTTGATATCTAACTATGAAAGTAATTTGGCAGTGGAAAATTTTAAATAAGAAAAATACCTTCTTGACGTAGCACAACTGTTTTGAATTAAATAGATGCATTAGACACATTACAAGAATTGCGCAAAATCTCGCCGTAATCATAGCTGCGGAGATAATGGCCCTTTTGTGGGAAAAAAAATTACTGTCTCTCCCGTAATTGAGAGTAGATGTAAGCACGAAATGGCAACCGGCAAAGCAGATTGGTTGGAGGTGATGCTGTAGCCATAATCTTCAAATTGGCGTAGTACATGTTCGGAACGGCACACCCCACCACACCACGCCGCACCACGCCACGCCATAACGTGCACTGGTTCACATGGAAGCTGGCCAGCTAGAAGAAGAAAACCGGCTGTAGGCGGCTCGACAGGCAGCGAAGGACGCCAGGGAGAGAGAGAGAGGGAGAGCACTGCCTATCTAGAAGAAGAATGAATTGAATTGTGGGGTTTTACGTACGAAAACGACGATTTGATTATGAGGGCCGCCGTGGTGGGGGACTCCTGATTCATTTTGACCATGAGGGGATCTTTTATGTGACCCGAACGCACGGAACACGGGTGTTTTTTTTTTGCAAGTGTTTGCAAATGCGGCAGTCGTGGCCGGAATTTGATCCTGCGACCTCGTGCTTAGCAATGCAACACCATAACCGCTAAGCCACCGCGGCGGGTAGAAGCGCCTGAAGGAGGCGCCATGCAGCGTGGCGCCATCTCTCGATGCGGCGCAAAACCCGCGCCGCGGAACTCACGGACCGCTGACGTTCAAAAGAGCGCTCCCCGCCAAATGAGGACAACGAAGTATATGGCGCCTTCTATCTACCTTTTGGACGTCGCTGTTGGAAATGACGAATAAAATTTCCGCGTAGTGTGTGTTACAGCTTGAATGATATCGTGAAGGAAAATTAGGAAGAACTCGGAAGCAATATTTTTTGTAACTTGTTTGGGTAGTAATTAACTTATTAAGGCGGTCCTGTACAAAGGGATGGGGGCCAGATATTGCATTTTCCTAAGTTTTGACTGGTTGCCCGGATGTTCTCGTTTGAGCGCCCGGTTAACGGCTCTGGATTTTGGCGCAAGGTCACTTGAAGGTCGCCGACAACGGTAGCTTAAAAGCGTTTCACGCCTAAAACACTGTCTTCCAGGAATTGGATTACGAACCACAGAGCTTAAGATGAACCAGAAGTACAATATCTAGCTTCATCTATCCCGAATTCATTTGCAGAATTCTTCCCAGCTCTAGCACTCATTACAGCGACGCTGTCTTTTCTTCTTCCTTCCACTGTTCCGCTGCTGCTGCTGTCTTGCCCGCCACGTCGGAAGGCGATTCAGAGGGTGCATACGCATTACAGGAGCGTGGCAGAGAAAAAATACAACGCGAGAAGCTCGTTTGGTTTGGACGTTTTCATCGCGTCCTCACAAGGCTCTCTGCAGCTACCTAAGCGTCGCCAGGGTACCCTTTTGACGGCTGTAATTATCCGTGAGACCCCTAAAACGCATTGTAGAAATTGCAGCGTTTAGCTTTCTACTACCGGTCAACTCCAGAGGGGGGGGGGAGGGGTAGGAGTAAAATGGTAGAGAAGAGGTAGAGAGAGGACGCGGGTTAGAGTAGCCACAATCAAGAAACGAGGGAATAACAGCCTTGCCACTCTTCACTCGCAGCTCCCATACATCGAGGCAGGCTGGGAGAAAGGAAATGCGACGTAAGAAGGAGAAGAAACGCTGCTACTAGACACGACAGCGTTTGCGGACAGACTGGATAAACTTACGTTACGATAGGGTACGTTTCTGCAATTCCATAAAAAGAAACAGTGTGCAAATTTGTCAAGCGCACAACCAACGCAATGCGTGCAAACGCAAAGCCTCATTAAAACACCGTAGCGTGCAGGCGACACTACGCAAGCGGCCGCACGTCAAATGAACCCTTCTGTGGCCGCCGTGGTGGCTTTGAGTCTATGGCGTTACACGAAGTCACTGGTTCGGACCCTACCACGGCTGCCGCATTTCGACTAGGGCGAAATACAAAAACCCACGTATACTCAGACTTAGGTGCGCGCGAAAGAACCACTATGGGGTCGAAATCAATCCGGAGTCCTCCGTTACGTGTGCCCCATAGTCCAGTTGTGGTTTTGGCACTTACACCCCCATGATTCAATTAAAGTTGAGCCCTTCTGACACGATACGACATGCCGTGTGAGGCAATGACAGTGGTAACCGTTTCAGATGTTATGAACCACAACAACGCCTCAAGCAAACATGTCTCGCTGTGCGATCTGTGTACTGCACAGGGAAAGACAACAGTGGCGCACGCAAGGTAACATTTAACTTCAACCAACCACTGTCCTATTGCACTAAACGCTGAATGAATTAAACATTCGTCGTCAACATCACCGCTAATTGTAGCCAATCAAAGTAACCCGCACATAGAGCTTCGCTTACAGCGATTCCCGCAGTGCGCGGGACCGTCGTGATTTTTTTTTAGTTTGCTTTTGAGCGAGACACCATTGATCTTCGTGGGACTAGCCCTGGCGAACGCGGGCTGACCACGTTATTGACGCCGTGTGGCATATTGGTTACCGCAGATTCTGCGATCGAGCTCGCCAGTTTGATGAGAAACGAACAATGCTTCTCTTCTTAGTGTGGCATGTGCACTCTACAATTTTGTATGTATTAAAACACGGTGACAATTTGAAGTACGACAAACAAAATTGCTGGTATACAACTAAACGGGCTTCCGCCAACGGTCAGCAATGCCATTTTTGATGAATAATAGAACCTATGAAAAAGGTCGAATCTGTGAAGCGGGAAATCGATAGAAAGAAAGCGCGCTGCCCGAAACCATGGAACTAAAATCAGTTTCGAAGCCACATCCTGAATTGCGAGACCGAAAGAACTACTTCCTGCAAATTTCTAGCTATTTTAAAGAAGTCGGGTAATATCGCTTAGCCTATTTTCATCGACACGCAAGGTAATAACAGCGCCATTTCTGACGACGCACTTCTAGCGCTCGTTTCAGCATACGGCATGTCATTTGGAGAATGCATTCGCCGTGAAATGAAGCACATTTCGCAGCAAAACTGAAGAAACATTATCAGAGGAAACTTGGCGTGCATTTCAAAGAAAAACGCCGCAACATACAGGATCGCTGCAAGTGTTACAAGCGACAGGTTGTTTGCAAAATCTATTTGCCCAAACGCATTGCAGTTTTCAGCCTCTCTGAGTAGGCGAAACGGTGCCTCACAACGTGCTTCCAGCACACGTATACGGCCGACCTTGGAGCGCTGGTTTTCGGCAGCCAGAAATCTTAGCCCTGAAAATCTGGCGGGCCGTTCTGCGAGACCCTCATATATAACGTGCAGCTGCTTCTCGACGCTGACGGCTTTCCTAAAAGAAGTTGCCGGACAGAAAAAAGAGATGGATCCCTGCGAGGTGATGAGAGGGCGCGTTCTTTCATCGCGGAGCGCCCATTGATGGCTGACCGCACGCTTTCTGCAGCCTACGTGACCTGCCTCTTTCACCGGCGCCCTCGAACAGTGCTGGCTATCCATTACTGTCGGCAGCGCAACCCATCAAGCATACGAGCATCCTTTCCACCGCTCCACAGCGGGGCGTACGCGAAGATGTGACGTTACTTAAAAAAAAAAAACGCTGGAGAAACTTCTGTTGACACTGCGCAAGCATCGTCTGCTGATGGCCTCACTAAAGCGCCTTCCTGCAGTCTAGGAAAATTCTTAAAAAGGGATGCGGAACACGTAGAAAACACACAACAGGTTCTACATCAGCAGGTAATATTTGCAGTGGTCGTTTGACATACACTCTGTTGATACACGCTTGCCCGACCACAAACGGTCGGTTGAAAATAAAAAAAAAAATTCGGCAGCGTGTTACGCTCCTGTAACACGTGAAGGCGAAAGCCTGCTGCACACGTGGTAATGCATTACATTACACAATCGGAGGGGTCGCACTTCTTGCAAGACATACCGAGCCGCAGTGTGTGAAGTACACGTGTGACGCTTTAGGTCGACCTCCTCAGTGACACTTGCGAGCACTTGATGCCATACCTAAAGGTGCAGCTTGCTCGTCGCCAGTAAGTGTTCCGAACGTGTAACGCAAGCCGAACACAGTTGCGTTGTATCCTCTCGGCATGAGAAAGCAGCACTCGCGGTCGAACGCCTTGCTCCCGCTACTTCGTACGTCCCACCTCGCTTCTCGCTTGACGAGCATCCTCGGCCGTAGCGTACACACGAGGCCTACCGCGTAGACCGTTGAACACCCGAGGCCTACCGCTCGCCCGAGGCCTATCGCGCGGACCCGGGCGAGCGTCCTCCATCACCGTCTCTCTCGCTTCGCAGACGGCTGTCGTCACAACCGCCGCCGCCACCGCGTGACGTCAGCGATGCAAGACCTGCGTTTCTTTCTGCGCGCGCCGCTCGTTCCCCTCTCCACCCGCCACTCTCTCTCGGAGAAGGTCACGTGTTTTTTTTTTGTACCGCTCGACTAGACGCCGCGTCGTTTTTTTTTCAAGGCCATCGTGCAATGGGAGGCACTTAAGGCTTTCGCCTTAATATTCATTCACAGTAAACAATGCCCACAGCACCGACCAAGGTTTAGTTGAAGTGAATACATTTTGCCTTGGTTAGCGTTGTGTCCATAATTTACTATGATCTTCCCCGATAAGGCGGGAGTCCCAGACTCCCGACTTCGTAATGTTCATGCACACGGGGAAGGCCATTTTTTTTTCTTTATTGCCTGATTTTTGTTACATAACTATTTACAAGAGGAAAGAATCACCGTAACAAAAAACAAAGTACAACATACATTTCCTGTTGTGCACGTATTCAACCAGTATCGTACTGGCTTAGTCTAATCAAAATTCGCGCAAATACACCAACGTCTCTACTCTTGGGAGCCACTCGGGTGGTTCCTCTGTCGCTTTATGGAGGGCGACAAACCAGTGCATTTGTTCCCTGAAATACATCCGTGCAGGCCGCGCATCTTTATCAACATGGTACCCCGCCATTCTCGCGCGCCAAATACAGTAGAGGCCCAAGAGCATAATTAGATCAAAAGGCGCCCCGTCCTCATTATCTATGCTTAGGTACCGAATGCCATACGGGTCTAGTGGAAATTCTTTCTTTAGTACATCCCAGAAAAACACACCTTCCCAACAGTTTAAAAAAACATGATCTATTGTCTCTGGCTGCTTGCAAATTAAACAGTGTGTTCCCCACGGTAAATACACTCCCTTTGCCTCCAAAAACTTCTTAACTGGTAATGTTCCCGTGTGTAATTTAAAGAAGAAGGTCTTTGTTCCTGGCGGGACCTGCATTTTCTTTACTCTTTTTAAAGCATCGCTGCTTGGGCCTCCACCGTACAAGGACCTGTACAGTGGCACTGGGAAAAGAACGTCACACAAAGCACAATACAGTTTCTTTTTGTTCACAACGGAAAGGTAATCATTCGACAAGCGCACTGAAAGAAATCGAACACTCGATACAACTTCTTTGTAAAAACTTCGAATCCCTCCCGAAAACTCTTCGGTTGAAACCACATACTCTGGCAGCCGTCTACTCAGCCTCATTTGACATACCGTGCGCAAGAAAGGGACGGTTGAGTCCCTAAAGAACAAGAACCGGTTTACCAGCTGCCGCACAAAGAGGTGGCCCAATCCCAGCCCCCCATCTTTTACCCTCCGGAACAAGTTGGTCCGGCTACAGCGCTCACATTCCGACGCCCAGACAAAGACGGCGAAAATCCTGTGTAGCTTCTGAACATTTGACCGTGAACAGTGCAATACTTGCATTACGTACCAAAGCTTACTGATAAAGAAAAGGTTACAAACGGTGGCTCTGGCAAAAATAGAAAGGTTAGTGCCTTTCCACTGCTCAGCTCTCTCCCGTGTGTCTTTGACCTGCCCTTTCCAGTACTGCTCGCTATCACGATAGGCATCGAGCGGGACGCCCAAGTACTTGCCTGGGGTCGTCACCCAATGCACGTTGGCGAAATGATCTGGCTTCGTTGGCCACGATCCATGCCAGAGCCCGAGGCTCTTCGACCAGTTAACTCGACTACCAGTGACATGGCGAAATTTACGGACACATTTGACAGCCTCAATTATGCTTTCCTGATCCTCCGCAAAAACAGCGACATCATCTGCATAAGCCAGCAGCTTCACTTCAACTGCTTGAAGCTTAAATCCCGTAATTCTATTGTTTTCAATCAACCTCATACACAGGGTTTCAATGTAGATACAAAACAACAGAGGGCTGAGGGGGCAGCCCTGACGCACAGAACGTTGCAGCCTAATGGGAGCCCCCAAACTCTTATTCACGATCAATCTGGTCGTGTAGTTACGGTACGCCAGGGCGACCCCCTCGCAGATTACAGATCCGAGATTGGCATAGTCTAAAACGGCAAACAAGATTTCATGAGCCACGCAGTCAAAAGCCTTCTCGAGGTCAATCTGTAAAATGGCAATCCGACTATTACAATCATCACAGCACTCAAGTACACTGCGCGCTTTGTGAATATTAGTAACAATAGTCCGGCCTTTAATCCCACATGTCATTGTTCGAACTGTGGTTGCCTACTGTTATTACTGTTATATCTGTACTTTCACCGTTAAGCTTACTGTTATACTTCCAAAGTAAGGGAGGCGCTAACAAGATGCATTGTTGGGGCTTTTCATGTCGCCAAACGCAACGACACGTGTAAGAGCTACACCCATCGGTAGTGCAGCACGAGGGAGCATTATCATCTTTGGAAGGACGGCATGTAAGCTGAGCATAACCTCGAACGAATAGAGAAGAGTGCTTGTATGTTAAACTTCTGTGTATGTGTGCGTGCGTGCGTGCGTGTGTGCGTGTGTGTGCGTGTGTGTGTGTGTGTGTGTGTGTGTGTGTGTGTGCGTTAATGTTATAACGTGTAATGTTCTTCTTTTCGAAATAAAGCTTGGTTGCGAGTTGTAGTGTTAGTATCGTCCTCTCTCTTCTTTGTGTGTATTACTTTTTTTTTGTACGCAGCCCCTTTTTCAATGGGCACACAGATCTCTGCGCAGGCGTGTTATTGCATTAGGCCGGGGTCAGAATGAAGTCTCACCGGCCATGAGCTGAGCTCACGACTTCGCCTTGGGTGGCAAAACAACATAGGTTTTGGCCAAGACGGTGGTTGAGAAATCCCTGTATACTATACTTCTCGTTCTCGTTCACGGATGTCGCAGTCTTTCTTTACCGCTACGTTTTTGAACGACGACTTAAATGCGTGACGTATTCGGTGCGTATCTCTGTCGTCGCATTCATTTCACCACTGGTGAGGCCGATGCTATATTTAAGTCTTAAAGAAAGGTTTTATGTGTCTGCAAATTCAAGTAACGAACCCGCGGAGCGCGTCATTCAGCCTAACAATATGGTAGACCTGCCAGAAAGAGGTCTTGTAAACCTGACCGCTAATTCAGAGCATCAGACGCGTGATATTGCACTTACGCATGCAGCACATGAACAACAGGCTAGAAAAGAAAAAATAATTAACACGACGATAGTAATCGTAACCACTTGCCGTCTCTTTATGGGCACGCATGCATGCATGTTTTTTAAAGACTGCGGTTATTGGCGCAATATTTGGCATTTCCTTGTGGGCATAACTGTGAGCGAATTGCATTGTTTCATTCTTCGGAGGCGACCGGCAGTACGTTTAAGTTTGTTACGATTCCGTGTTTTGCTAGAGAGGGTTCGAAAGACAATAATAATAATAAAAAAAAGAAGCCTTACGCAGATCCGAAGTGCATGTTGGAATCTATGTGAAGCGAAGTTTCATTGAAACGTGTGATCAAATTCTATAGAACGTACGAGCTTATGTAATGTTTGCGTTAAGCACCGTACATATCTCGCAGCTCCAATCCCATGCAATGTTTACGTTTACTAGCGATGGTAATGGCTCAACAGAGTGTTAGTTTGCGAAGGCGCGCTCCGTTTTGCAATGCTATCTTCTAGTTCATTTCCTTCCTCCAGGCAATCGATCGCTCAAAGCTGCAGGAGACGCATACGTCTCTACATGTGTTACAGCGCCACCTAGACCACAGAGTTTGATGCTCATGGTGGAAAGAAACCATGTCTCCATGTTGACAGCGCTTTAGGTTTATCGGACCAATGCCGAATATGCGTAACTTTCACATGCGACGGTTTCGCATTTGCGGAAACACAAAAGGGAACAGCTGAAAAAAAATAATCGAAATGTACAACTTAGAGGTGTATACGGTCTTCTTTTGATGCGTGAAATATAGCACGTTTGTTGTCTGTTCTCCGCCTTATACGAACGCGAATGAGGAAGTAGGAGACTTCTTCAGGAGCACTTCTTACTTCTGCACGATTCGACGCCGAAACTGAGAAAGAGAAGTTTATTCAACAAACGAAATCTTAAAAACGACAACAAAAATTATGCAGATTCCACACACTGTGGGAATAGGAGTTAATGCGAAATCATTTTTCAGCTATGTTATGCAGTGTAGTATAGAGTAGCACTGCTCCCCCTCCCCGCCGCTGCCCCCTCCCTTCCCGGAAAAATGGTTCGGGCTACGCCACTACACTCTCTTGCCTACCTACCCGCGGCATAGTGTCTGGTATGAAGCAAAGGATGATTCGCATTAAAAATACACACAAGCTTGATTTGACGTATAGTAGTACAACTAACTAGTATGCCAGATACGATCAGCAGAGCACCTAATACGTTCGCTAACTTTGAAGAGGGGTGAACCAATTCAGTGGATATGTATATCTGTACAGCACTCTAGCAGCGGAACTTCCTTTCCGACTCTGCTTGGTGGCGCCGCCTGCTGAATCGATTGTGGGGCACGAGGAACAGGTTCGTGCGCTCGTCGCTAGAGGGCCACTCACGGGTTCTCGCTGCAGGGAGGCCTTGCCCTACCGCGCTTCTTCTGCATGAATGCTCCAGTGTCTCACTTAGACTTATGTACTACAGTCCTTTTGTTTTCTGCGTATTATAAGGACCCAGTCGCAGGATCAGCCTCAACGCGGGGAGGGCCAACAATTGATAATTTGCGGTGTTCTGCTCTATTCGTGTCTTTTCTTGCTTTGTCCGAAAGTTGGGTGGCCCTCTTCTTGGCATAATCACCCGTTCTTATGTTTATTTGTCGTTCTTGTTATATTGAAGCGAAGCCTTCTGTGCCTCTGCCCGCGCGTATCGTTGGGTGGTGGGTCAGCCAGGATAAGGCCGCGTGCTTTGTTGTGTATATAGCGCAGAATTTTAGCAAACTATGTAGTGGCAGTGAGCGCGCCAGTGTTCTGCGTAATAAAACAATAAATCGCGAATAAAACCTGTACCATTTGTTAACTCACAGGTATTTCTCCAGCGCACATGCCTCTCAATGGAAAATCGTATAATATTCAAGGTTTCTTTAACCTAAATGTCCTAAATCTGGGCTACTTTGGTCCTACGTTAGTTGGGAAATGGAGGCACACTTACAACTTGGTGAATTATCAACGGGTATGTTCCAGTCCTTCGTCAATCCTTCGGAGTGCGTACGTATGTAACTGTGACACAAGTATAGCATGCTAAAATGGGTTTACATATGTGTAGTACGTGCATACACTTGTCATCTCCATTCTTAGATCGACAAGAATCGTACGTCGTCTTCGTCCTCGTAGCATGACGGAGTCTAAGCCTCACACAGTGCTTTCACCTGAACTGGCTCTCGTACTTAGTCGTAAATAGGGACAACTGCAGTGCATCCACCTAAACATTGCACTCTATTAATCGTGGCTGTGAGATAAAAACAAACGCACATGCATGCATCGAATTTCCTTGTTTAGCATTGAATTAGCCACTTCTCTAAAGTTTTGCTTCACATAGACTTGAACCTGCGCTTTGAATATGCACTAGTTTGGTGGAGCCCTTCCCTGCCATATGCTTAAGAATGCCAGAAATTTCGTTTCAAATGTGGGGCACAATTTATGTACATACAGTGTGTCCACACAACATCAAACCAGACAAATCCATCAGAGCACTGGACGCCAATCTCGAAGGCATTGTTTTTGACTGTACTCCGCGTGCCAAACGAAATTGTAGCCACAGTTTTTCATGCATCGAAGCTGTGGGCTATTCCATTTCTTGATCTTCAAGCAAAGTATAGATCGTTTAGAAGTATTCGTCTTTCTTGTTGTTTTTGTTTACTTATCTGCGCACCTCCAGTTAAAATTGGAAAAACAAGAGACAAAAACTGGCATTTAAAAGTTAAATTCATCTTTATTTCTAGCATCACACATACCCGAAACTTATGTAAAGGTGGTTAGGAAAAAAAGCAACAAAGGGCTTCACTGAGGCTTACATACGTGGAGGTCTGGAGATTGTAATAAATTAAAGCGAATTTGAATATGTGCTTGCGTTTAATAGCAGTGAACGAGAAAGTTGTATTTTCTGAAAAGAAAATTCATGTTTTTTGCGCTCTATTCTATTTTGTTTCATCCTTCTATGCCAGTTTCTTACAGGTTGCAACATTTGCTGCCTCGAATAATAGAGGCGCTCTCCCTCCACGTAATGAACACGACTGCGCACACGTCTGCTTTCACGTTCCTTGAACCGAAAACATGAAACATGAGGTTCTTTACCATGCCGGTACTTCGAGCAGCAAAATAAAGATGGAACTCTGTGCGGAAGCAGAAAGAAAGGGTAATGCACGCGTACGTAAATTTCATAAGCTCCTTTATGCTTCAAAGCATGTGTAAGCATCACGGCAGAACCGTCGTGAATAGAAATGTTTCCTCCCGCGACTTAGGGGCTGTAAAGCATACCCCGAAGTGCCCACCCTATGTCATTGTTCTCAGGCGTTTTGTAGCTTCTGGTGTTTTGCGATGCGCTAACAAATTATGCTAGAGTCTTCGAAAAAGAAAAGGAAACGTAGAGCGAGAATAACCAGCGTGGGCTTCCACTTGTTCGAGAACGAGAGCTCTTGCCTCGCGCGAGAAAGTATGTGTAGTTCATGCCGCCGTAGAGCGGACGTGTTTATTCATCTACTTCGAAGAACTAAATAAAAAGAAAATAAAGAAAATAGGCTACGAAATAATGTAGGGGTGGCGCCGTCACGGTTGGCATGTTTCGGTGGCCATGTAAAACACAGCGCAGGTCGCTCCCGTTCATGCTAAGCCTTGCATCACGCGATAAGCTCTCAAAAGAGTCTCATTAAGGTCCGGGCTTGCGAAAAACGTGTGGAAGCTGCGTTCAGGTTTTGGCTTTGAGCTCGCGCTCTCAAGTTCGGAAGTCGTTTCCCCTTTTGTTTTTCTCTTTTGTGAATAGTTCCAGTTTGTAAATCTTCAGGATGCGCTGTCTATTTTTTTTTTTTCGGCCGGTTCTAGAACAGCGTGGAACTTCCCTCTGGTTTTGGTTTTGCGCCCGCGAGTGACTGCGTGCGTGTGTTTGTGCGTGCGTGTGTGTGTGCGCGCGCGCGCGTGCGATTTTGCGTCTCAACGTGCATACTCAGGTATTTGGGACACTGTATCTGAGCACGTGCTGTTATTTTGCCCTAAATGTTAGCCTTAGGAAACCGTACAAACAAAAGAGGTTCCTTTTTTTCGGGGCAGCTGGTGCCTGTTTTCAAACATACGAGCTTGGACCTTTGTTGTTTTAGTGACTCGAATTATACGGCTTTGAACCATAACGGCGCTGCTTCGGTGTTTCTGTTGTTTAATTAATTAAGGAAAAGAATGCAATGTGGTAGGGCTGCTATATAGCGGCGAGGGTTGCAAGATGTGCGTCGCTCGGCCGCTTTCGAAAAAAAAAAAAAAGAAAAGAGAGGCTTTACTCAGGAGTAGATTTGTCCTTGGAAGATCTCGCCGTTTCTTCATCGCTATTACATTTTTTTTTCTTTTTGCCCCAGAAATTGTAGACAGGTTAGTCAACGGGCCGCTTCGTTTCTGTTTTTTTTTTCTTTTTTGTAGGTGATTGTTTCTCAGCATTTCTCAAGCTTAATTTGGTGTAGAGATGAAAGTGAGTGAGGTTGGTTAGTGCTTGAAGATTACAGCGCACATACGGACGGGCGCACACAACGGAGTAGCGTTCTCCTGCGATGCCTTTCCCTTCCGCTCGTAGCATTTGTGCCGCTGTAATCTTCAAGTAGTAACCAACCTCACTTACGTGTCTCTCTAGACCAAATTAAGCTTGAGAAATGCTGAGAACCATGCGACGCCCACCAGTGACAAACAGATTCTGCAGTGGAACTATCACTTCAAATGCATACGGCATAAATTGCAATAATAGCAGGCTAAACATCAACTCTTTTAATGTACTTGTTTATAAAGTGATGTAGTTTTCTTCTAAAGAAGTACATTCCTGAGCGAAAGAGAGGACCACGATACGAATGCACGCATAAGCGGTACAGTTGCTGTGTTGCCTCTGTGTGTATTCCTATCGAGCTCATCTTTTTCGCAGAAGAGTCTCTATTCATACACTGTCACGAACCTTTTAGTTCAGCGTCACGCTATTCTTGGTTTTTCGACTTTGTTCAGTTGTCTGTCGGTTGCTGTAGAAGATTGCAGAATCAAATACTTTGGCTACGCCGTCTAGCTGAGCTACACGGAAAAAAGGCGAATTATGACAGTTACATTGAAGATAAGACTATCTCTACGTAGGGTTCTTTCTCTCTAATTTTATGCCGAAACAAAAATACGGTATGCACTTCAAAGGAAGGAAAAAGTGGAGAAGGAAGGCAGGGAGGTTAACCAGTGTAGCCTAACCGGTTTGCTACCCTACACATGGGAGCGGGATGGGGGGGATGAAAGATGGGAGGAGAGAGAGAGAGAGAAAGAGAGAGAGAGAAAGAGCACATAACACAGCAAACACATCGTCAGTTACAGTCCGTCACTCTTGCGCGGTATGTGACATCACTGTCACAGCCGCTTTTCCAAGCCCGTATCCTTCATAAACCGAAGTAGTTCCTTCGTCGCCTTCAGCTGCGATGTCTTCTGCAGGCAATATGTGAAAATGGTTGCAACTGACAATGGTCTATTGTCCAGGTGCGCTAGAACGGACGCCATGGACTGTCTCGGAACATTATATTCAGGACAGTCGCACAGAATGTGTTCCAGCGTCCCCTCGCAAAGACAGGCATTGCAGAGAGTGTTGTCGGCCATTCCAATGCGAGACGAGTAGGATTTTGTGAAGGCCACCCCTAGCCATACGCGATAAAGCAGGGTCTTGCGTCTTGCGATTTCGCCCCTTGGCCTTCCGCCGCTCGCAGCATCACGTGACAGTGAAGCCTCCCCCGCCCCGCCCCCGCGCTGCTATCAGGTCAGATGGATGACCGCGAATTACGCCGCAATAACCAAATAAAGCTATCGCTTTAGAACTGCACGTTTCGATATTAATAATTTTGGACGTTCGAACACCCCCTGCAAGATCGCATTAGGCCTCCAATAAGGGTCTATTCAACGTGAAGTGACCGAGAACAGAAATAAATAAAGCAAGAAAACATATATACTGCTCTTTGAAGCGGAAGGTTAGGTTAGGTTAGGTTAGGTTAGGTTACACGAATACGCCCATCCAGATTCAAAGCATTCTAAGAAGAATTCTTAGGTTTTTATCGCCTTATCTTCTATGATTACTTTTGTTTTCTTTTCACCCTACGCATTCCTGAGTTGTTCTTTGCCGTGCACTCATCAGTTCCCAGTACTTCGTTTCGTAGTGTTTATTTCGACTGCCGCTTTTATTTTTCTCTCTCTCAAAACGGGTGCATTATTTCTTTTATTTTTTTCCCCTGATGTTCTTATCTCTAGCCACTAAGTCCCACTAAAGCCCCTCGCGGGTAACGTGGCTGTCAAGCGTCTCTGGTCACCGTCAACAATGAGTCGGGAGCGACGGCTGCTATCTATCTCTCTGCGCCACTGACACGGTCGCCTTGACATTCGTGGCAGCTCTGACACCCGCGTGACATGTTTGCCGTTCATCTGGAGATCCCGCCGTTTAGTTTGACAGTGTGGCATTTTATGTTGCGATCCAAGTTTCCTCCTTTTTTTTCATTCCCGTTATTTCTGCCACTTCGAAGTAGTTTCTAGTCCTATGTTCAGGCATTCTATTGAATGTAGGTGTTTTAGTACGCGCATGCGTGCATGTGCGAGCTTGCCTTCTAAGGACAAAAACAAACACACGCAAAGAAGATGCTATGTTTTTTTTATGGTATGAACTAGGGTAAATGCTTTTGTTCTGGCGGCCCAGAAATTACCCCTCCTATTATATTATAGTATATTATAGGATCATCATCATCATCACTATCATCATCAGCATCATCATCATCCTATTTTATGTCCACTGCCAGGACGAAGGTCTCTCCCTGCGATCTCCAATTACCCTGTGCTCTGAAAACCGATTCCAACTAGCACCCGCGAATTTCCTCATTTCATCGCTCCACCTAGTCTTCTTCCGTCCTCGACTGCGTTTCTCTTCTCTTTGTACCCATTCTGTAACCCTATTGGTCCAACGGTTATCAAACCTGCGCATTACATGACCTGCGGAGCTCCATTTTTTTTTCTCTTAATGCCTACTAGAATATCGGCTACACCCATTTGCTCTCTGATCCAAACCGCTCTCTTTCTGTCCCTTAACGTTATGCCTAGCATTCTTCGTTATTATATGCGAGATGCGATATTCAGTTTTTTTTACGACACTGAATATATTTTTGTCCCCTCTCGTCGCCGTTGCCTAACCTCTGTTTGGGCTGTATAATAGCCCCGGTACGCTTTCGGCTCTCGCACAGAATTACTTAATCGATCATCGTTGACACTAGCCCTTTGGGACTTCACGGATGGCCTGCTGTCCTCCTCGCACGACATGCTTGAGATTACCACAAAGCGGGACTCGACTGCCTCGCCAAATCTGGAATGTCTAGTGCAGTACTGGTGTGCTGGTACCTAAGAAAAATACGGTAATACCGCAATATCGAGACAAGGATAGTTGACGCGAGGCACGGAAGCGCTGGCGCTCGACAAATGCTTATTGCAATTAGGAGGAGGAACCTATAGCCTCCCGAGACGAGTAGGCGGGTCGGGGACATATCGTCTCAAGTCGGTTCTTATCAATTTCAGTGTCGTGTTTTCTTTTTTTTTTTCAGAAGTGACGCGCCTCTGGAGTCGGGTTTTTGCTCGGACAATATAAAACGAGCACAACGGTTTATTTCTGGTTACGCAGAAATGCAAAAAAGAAAATGGGATGGGTAATAGAAATCGCTCTCTTTGTGTGGTCCTCCCATTCCTGTCTCACAAAAGGAATGTCAAAAGAAAGGTGGCTGGTGGGACAGAAATGCGGAAACGTACGGGTACGTCAGTGACAAAGGAACGATCATTACGGACTTGGGTGTTGCAAAGACGCAAAACCAATTCTTCGTTAAAACACCAAGTTGGGTTGGTGAAGAAACGTTGAGAAAGTGACTGTCTCCCCGCATATTTTTTTCTCGGAAAACATCAAGGCTTAAGTAAAAAATCTGCGTCTCAGAGTCACTAGATATTAACTTGCTTCCTTTGAGTGCAACAAATGCCAACAAAAGTGGTCGAGTATTTGCTCAAAAAAATAATTTTTCCTTTCCCAAATATTAGGTAGAAGCACCAAGCAAAAGCCTCGCAAACTGTTTTGCGTGTGAATTTTTGTAAAGAATGACAATGCTAGCATATTGCCCTGCCCATATGCTCACGAAAAGCCACCATAAAATTCGTCCAGAGATACATTGTCCTGCTATCGTCTATTGTTGGACTACAACTGTCTTTTTCTTCTACTCACATTTGCTAAACTTGTAGTGTAGTCTATCTAGTACTGTAATACATTGAGTGATTTGCTGTATCATGCTCCATATCGCTTCTAATATTTCTGCTTGAAAGTATTGGTAGTATTACTCTAGAAATAAATAATACAGGGACACAAGGATCAGGAGAAGAAAAGATGTCTTCTTGTCGTCAAATTTCATTTCTTGCGTTTTATTTTGTCGCTACAGTGAAGATTTTCTTCTCTAAACAGTGTTCTGCGGCAACAAAACTTACTTCGAGGTGAAGGCAAACTAAAATATGAAAACTTGCGGGTTAAAAAAAAAAAAACTTCCCTCTGTTTTACCTGCCACAGCCACGATCTGATTATGAGGCACTCCGTGTTGTTGAGCTCCGAATTAGTTTTGACCACCAGGCGCTCTTTAACGTGCATCCAGGTATATGAGCGTTTTTTTTGCGTTTCGCCCCCGTAGCACTGCGACTGTCACGGTCGGGATCGAGCCCGCGACCTCAGCAGAGGAAAGCCGTAGCCCTAGGGCTACAACGTTGGGTGAAGTTGCCGAGCGAACATCTGTTTTCTTTCTTGTGTTTCCATGCCACGAGCTTCTGAAACAAGCCAATGTTTTCATGATACTAAGGGCCGTCGCATTACCCAGCTGCTCTACTCGAAAGTTTCCTCTGTGTGATTTAACAAGTTGAACATACGTGCGCCACCCAGGGTGCGCAGTTTTACGACTTTGCTTTGCGTTGAGTATTACTTCGAATGACAGCCATGAAGGCTTGTACGTAGTAAACACCGCAGCCGCCTGCCGTTCACAAACGTTGGATTCCATGCCGGGCAAATGACAGCTGTCAACTGAAGCGTTTGGCCTTGACAGCAGTCCATTGAATCTTGCTTTGCACATAATACGGGGCCGCTTGGCCATCTGTAATTCTTCAGAAAGGCTCTCAACTATTCTGCTTCAGAATTTCATAATCCCTGGATCGTCATTATGTTTTATTACTGCTTCTTTTTATCTATAAAGGTCCTGCGGAAAGTAACAGGTTAAGTTTTTATTGTGGTAGTGACTAAGCCTTTATGACTGCAATAGTTTATGATAGCCTTTTATATTCCTGACGTATGGGTTGTTGCTTCCCCGAATTTGTTAAGTACGTTGAATTGAATTCTGTGGTGTTGCGTGCCGAAACCACGATTTGGTTATGAGGCACGCCGTAGTGGGGGACTCCGGCATAATTTCGACCGCCAGGGGATCTTTCACATGACCCCAATGCATGGATCACGGGCGTTTTCGGACTTCGCCACCATCGAAATACGGCTGTCGCGGTCGGGATTTGATACTGCTCCCTGGTGGTTTTGACGCTAAGCCACTGAGGCGAGTAGTTATATAATTTAAATGCACATTTTACATAAATGACCTAACTGGACGATGTACCTCGCTTCGTCAATATCCTAGAAGGGTAGCAGAAAAAGTAGAAATGTACACGTGATGTATAACACGTTAGCCGCTTTGGCACGTTCTTTCGCGTTTATTCTTTTACGTGTCGTCAATGAAGACAGTTGCATAAAATTGTACAATTGTCAGCATATGCAAGCTCACTAGTACATTCCTCTTTGCTGTAGCTTTTGACCAAGTACTCAATTTTTTTTCAGCAGTACTCGAATAATTCCTTTTTATTTCCGAGTGATTTGTTAGTATTTGCAATATTATATCGAAGCTCTTAAGGAGACTTCCACAACCGCTTTCTTTTTTAAATCGTAAGGACGGCCTGCGGCGGTCTCGATGTCAAATTTCGGTCAAATAACAGCCAGCTTTGCAACTTGCGCCATAGTCCCGAACTTCGAATACACAAGTTCCTCGTGCACATTTTCTTAAAACCAATAATCCGTAATTATTGCTTGCCGCATTTACCTGCTCAATGTTGGAGGTCAGCTAGAAGTTCGTAGAGCAGTGGCGCTGAATGTTGATGGCGTTGTCCGCCAAGGCGGCCGGCCTGGGTTCCCCGAAGCGACTGTACCACCAGGACGTCGTTGGGCACATGCAGATGGCGTCGGTGATTAATTATCCCTAAGAACAGCCAGCAAACAAACCCCCAGTACTTGCGATGAATTTGCTGCATTTAGTGTATCAGTTGTTCATATTAGCATACGCCTGCGAAATTAATTTTCCTGCGTTACCATAAGGAGTGTCAAAGTGAAGAAGTGTATCTGTGTGAAGTGCGGTAAGCTGGTCACGTGGCAGAGATAGAGAGGGGATCTGAGAGCTTTGAAGAGCCTGTATATATATATATATATATATATATATATATATATATATATATATATATATATATATATATATATATATATATATATATATATATATAAATTTTTTTTCTAGTCACAGTGGCTTGCTAACACAGCGTCACTCAGAATTCGCTCCTGGCAGAGACAAGACGTGTGTCAAGTGAGCTTCTGAGTGAACGGCACTTTACAATGTGATGAACGTTATTCAAATCCGGAGCCTCAAAGAGGTGCGACGTAATGCTAATGTATTTCTATGGCATTTACCGCTAAACCTCCAGTGAACATTTTTAGGGGTGCTTCAGTAGCAATATTATTGAATAGAATTTCATACAAATATTTTTTTAGAAATGACTTTCTGATATAGAATCGCCTGAGGAATATTCAAACTTTATAGAAACAGTGAAATGTAAGGTCCTCGGAGTCTGTTTGCAACAAAAGGCTTGTTTAGGTTATTTTATCGGTGTAACACCTTTAGCAACTGAATGTATGGTCAAATGAGAACCTTCTATATAAGAAGCGGGAAAAATGGTAGTATCTGGTGCACTATGACAATGCCAGTAATGGTAAAAGAAGGAACATGATGCATCGAATATGTGTAGTAGACTAGTGCTTTCTGAATAAGAAAACAGTTACACTCCATCACTCCGCATAATATTGGTGAAATCCGAACATCGTGAATTTTGCCAAGTAATAAATTGCTTCGTCGAAATTGAGACAGCCAATCCGTATGCTGCCTAAAGCAATACGTAATTTCTCGATGGCTCGAAGCTATTTGGTTTGGTCACCTTCTCAATCTACTCCCTCCGGAACTGGATCGTCTCTGCAACAATCTCCCTTAACCTGCACTAGAGTCATTTGAGAGAAGTGCCAACTTGCATCAGTCTTTTTTCCTGTAGACTGAAAATATTTTCTTCTAAAGTATTCAGCATTTCGAATTTTTGCACACAATTTATTTTTCATATAAAGGTGAAGTGAATGCTCTACGTTTGCGCAAGCTTTCCTGACGCTGTTTGAGGTATAGTTACATGAGTCTGTGTTTGCTTCCAGATGCGATGAAGCACAATATCGCAAGTCTTTTCCGCCACCTGCGTTCCTTGCATTCCGAGTATTTTTTTTTTCATTGACTAGCATTGAGGGTTGTCTTGAAAAAAAAAAATGGAACTAAGCGCGCCCCGCGATTCAATTGCCTCCATTTATATTGTATACAATTCTTTGTAAAACTGTCATCGTTGATGAATAAAACTTGAAACTTGAATTTGTACTTCGTCAAAACAATTAAAATATGCACGGCAGGTTTTTGTTCTGTAAAGGATGCTCTGCGGTAGTATCAACCTTTCTGAGGTGAAGCCGAACCTAGGGCGTCCAAAGTTGCCGAACGTACATTCCCGCCCCCCCCCCCCTCCCCGCCTCATATTCACGGAACGTGCAATGTGTCAGTTCCGTCGTGACCGAAAACGGCCAAAACCAAATGCGCGAGGGCTACGATAACGCAGAATTCAGGCCAAGTGTCTTACGCAAGGCATATGCGGCGCCGCGAACCTAATAACTGGAAGCGCAGTTTCGCTACGTATGCCACTTTTAGAGACATTGTTTTTTTTTTTCGCAAACTGTGTTCGGTAACTTTCACTTCTGCACCTGCGTTTTCCGTACAGCTGACTCGCGACTTAGCTCGAGCTTTTTCTACAGCAAAAGCACACAGCTAAGCACTGGTGAAACCTGCTCGGGCCCATTTGTAAGCGCCCCATCTGGACCTGACACGACCTCGCCTCCGAAATCAGGCGACTCTCTCTCTCCCCCCCCTCTCCCTCTCACAGCACCTTCCGCGCGTGAAGCCTGTCCGTGACAGCCCTCGAAATTGTCGTAGCGATGGTGGCACACATTTGGGTTCCATAGTGGGAGAAGTGCCGCGCGCAGGTGTGCGAGGCTTACAATGGTGCGCGATAGGTGAAGGTGTTGTTCTAATCCCCTCGCGGAAGAGATCAAGAAAAAGAAAAGCTTGCTGGAAGCTCGCGATATTCGCGCTGACACCGAACAAATAGGGGCGTACACAGGTGTCTGCGACGGTGGGGATTCTGGCGCGTTTTCGACTGCGGAATGAACTCGCCTACTTTGAGAGGAAACTCCGCGATCAATTTCTGCATTTTGCGTACTCGCACTGCAATTTGTGTATCTGTCGTTCTCTCATATGTGTCGCGAAGTCTAATTTAGACGAACAAGTATGTTTATAGTAACCTTAATGGCTTTTCTGAGCTTTATATCTTTGTTTATGTATGTCGTTGTTCATAAGTTCCAGCTTCACTTCGTCTGCTTGTTTATTGTTTTTTCCTTTCTTTAGGTAATTATTTCATTAAGGGTGTAGAAGAACATGACCTGTTGAGAACGGGGCTTTATGTAGAGATGACGTCTGATCGTCGTGATCAGGTTTTGCTGTTCACATATTTTGAAGAACTTCTGTACTCTCAGTTTTCAAATTGCAATTGCAGGAGAGCTTTTCCAGAACCAACAGCTGTATCTTCAGCTTGGTACACTTGTTGATGTGCTTTTTCACGTTCTGCTCAACATGGCTACGATCTGGTGCCAACATTGTGCAGAATTCACCAAAAGCTCTATTTAATTCATCTGACAATGCTGTTTAATTTCGCACACTGTACTCGTGCTTCTAATGCTTGAACTGCTTGGAAACACTGACCATGCTAAGAAAGCTAGCAGGAAATACATTGCCTAGAAAACATACATATTTACCTAATAACGAAACGTACGTAGTTAACGGTATTATCTTAATTTTTTTTTCTCGTGTCCTGAATGCAAATACAAAAGCTTGCACTTCTATTGACTGATAGCTACAACACCCTTGTTTCTGTGCGGCACGTTACAAATGACGATGTAAACATTATTTAACGTCCCAATCTGCAAATTTTCCTTACTAAAGGTGCACATGTTATGTCAAAAACGCACAACACAACGCTGCGCTGACGTTGCTGACGCAGCAATACCGCGGCAGCAAGCCGACCGCATTTCACTTGAACAACTTAAAAAAAAAAACCTCAAGAAGTGCTCGCGCGTGGCACCCTCGGCGTACCTCACTACAGAGAAGGCTGCGTGGCCACACTAACCTCTCAACATAACGGAGAGACTGACCTCGACAAGAAATGACCGTCGCTCTTAGCGGTGTACTCTCAGTTAAGTAAGGGTCCCTTTTGTTACAGTGTTGTCCGTGGGGCTAGACGTCCTTCTCTCCCCACCCCCACTACTTTTTTTTTAATTTTGTTTCTTGCAGAATAAATACATTCAACCGCCGTGGTGGGCTAGTGGCTACAGCGTTGCGTTTCTAAGCACGAGTTTGCGGGAGCGAATCAAGCCCACGTCAAGCGCATCTCGATGGGGGCGAAATGCAAAAAAATAAAAAAGATCGCCCATGTACCCTGCGTTGGATGCACTTTAAAGAGCCCCAGGTGGTCGAATTCATCCCAGAGTTTCTCACCACGGCGTGCCTCATAAACATATCGTGGTTTTGGCGCGTAAAAAAACCCCAGAATTCAACATTTCTTGTGTGCTCTCGAAAATGTTTCTCTCAGGCTTCGAAGCTATCTCTTTTATTTTTGTGAACGCGAAGGCACAGAACCATCCGCTGCAGCAAATTCCGCAATATACACGCAGTAAAAAAAAAAAAAAAGACAAATGCCGGTTCGAAACACATGCGCCAAAGTAAACGCCCACTCGACGACACTAGCCGTATGTCTCTCAACTTTTTATTGACTAAAGAAAACCGGAAGCTTGGATTATTGCGAGCGAATGCACATGAAGGACGACATCAGCATGCTGCTCCCATTGTTTAGAGCGGCAAGCATACGCAAGCTCGCCTGCCTCACCCCGACACTTTGCGCGCGCTTGTTCACGTGTCCTCCAATGTTTTGCGCGGGGAGGCAGAGGGCACGCAGCCACCATCCCTTCTTGGCTCACCCTCGTACACTTTCTTCCGCACCCAAAGCATACGGCGGGCGTGGCTCGGTTGGGTCTTTCGCACTTGGACTTTATGCGGAGCACCACGGCGATGCCGAAAATCACCTGGGTTGTCCCTATGATCGCTATCGCATTATTAAAGCAACCTCTGCAAACGCTTAGATCATATCACGACCATCTCGACGAAAACAACAAGGCCGAAATCCAGTTATCTTAAGCGGAGAGGATCGCCTCGCAAAAAAAAAAGAAAGAAACGTGACCATAAAACACCTCGTTAATGCGGTAATGGCGTGGGTAAAAAAGAAAGCAAAGGGCGAATAAAGCAAATCCTCCATGAAGGCAATGTTGCTATAAGGGGCAGCCTGTCGGCGTCTCTTCACACTATCAAGCAGTTAAGCCTGAAATATGCAAATGTGTTTTTTTCTCCAAATTTGCATTCCAACGAATCACCGTCGACTGGGCGATTTCAAGTGCGCGGGCAGCGCGTTCCTCCCACACCGAGCCCCGCTCTTCGTTCACACTCTTCAAACGATCCTGGCTGGCATTTAGTGAGAACCGTTTATGCAAAACTCCCGGAAGGGTAAACAGTGCGCATCTGTTTTCGCAGCGCTGGCGTGCGGCTCGCATGTAGTGTTCGCGGTTTTCTTAGTCGCTATCTTACTACTTCGTGCAAACTCACACAAACGCAAACTCACACAAGTGTGCGTGCATGTTTATATGCATGTTCCACGTGTGTGCTTGTGTGCATGTTTGTGTGTATGCATGCATGTATATACACATGCACGCATATGTGCATACACACGTGTGCAGTCGCGTTCAATACGAGCTGCGAAACGGCGCCGACGGTCTAAAGGAATGAAAGACTACGTGGCGGTGCCGGCATAAGCAAATTGGTTTAACTATTATCAGTACTCGAAACGGTGTTTAGTTCTCCAATATTTCTTTTTTTATGTCGGAGCCAGCTGGCAGTCTTTGAGCCCTTTCAACTACGAGCACCGTATTGCAGGCTCATACTGCGCGACATTGTATGCACGTATACGTACGTGTACAGTGCTCAGCGATTGCAACTCCCTACTCGGACAGCATGGCACCTAGCGCTTATTGCGCCAGGGGTGTGCGTTGGGTGATCACTGGGGTGGGGCCATACGCGGTGGAAATGCGTCGGAATAGTTGCGCACCATAATATATGTTCAGTTTCCCCAGAGCCCATCAGTAGCACGAAAAGCGCCGGCCGCCATGCGCTCCCACTGTCGTGTTTCAATCGCTGAGAACTGTACATACATGCGTGCGTGCGTATGTACATACGTACGTACGTACATACGTACCTATACACATACATACATACATACATACATACATACATACATACATACATACATACATACATACATACGTACGTACGTACGTACGTACGTACGTACGTACGTACGTACATACATACATACATACATACATACATACATACATACATACATACATACATACATACATACATACATACATACATACATACATACATACATACATACATACATACATACATACATACATACATACATACATACATACATACATACATACATACGTGCATGCATGCATACATACATACATACATACATACATACATACATACATACATACATACATACATACATACATACATACATACATACATACATACATACATACATACATACATACATACATACATACATACATACATACATACATACATACATACATACATACATACATACATACGTGCATGCATACACACACACGCACACACACGGTGCGCTAAGCCTTCGCTCGAAGACGATGTGGCGTCAAACAAATGATCGCAAATGGCAAACATCCATGTGGATAACAAAACCCGCAAGAGGCAAGAAGTGCAGTGACAATATTTCTCATTAGCCAGTGCACATTTGCGAGATAGAATAAAGAAGGATTTGTTTGCGCATCCTCCTGCTTTAGCTCTTGCTTCAGCATAATTACGGCGTCGATGAGAAAAAACGTTTTATTGTGAATGTAGCTTGAAGCAGTGCGAAAGGACGAGGATTTGAACAGGATACAAACGCGACAGGACTAGGACTGCCTTGCCGAGGTTGTTTTCGTGTCCTTGTATCCGTGCCGTCGTGCTCTTTCAAGTTACATGCAAGATGAACCAACTCGCCTAAAATGAAGATGTCGCGGCTTCGTTTTTATTACTTTAGCCGCGAAAGGATTCCAAAGGGAACGGAACTGAAAATTCAAACAAGCAAGGGCAATAAGAGCGCCGAGCTTTGCTCAAAGCTGAAAATCGCGGAATGCGCTGCAATTGCACGGCTTAAAATTGGGCGCCCCAGAAGAACATTTACGCGGCATAATGCCGCACTACTTCCTTTATTTTGGAGCCTAGGCGTATTGGAGTAAACAGTGCGATGTTAAGCGTCAAATAAAAGCACTCAGATTTACATGATGGAGCTTATGTTGGAACGTCTTTGAAAATTTATTTTCCATGAATAACAATGTGTCTCTCTGGTCTCTCTCTCTCTCTTTGGCGTTGCATAAAATACATCTTTGCGTGGTGCCTTTACTTCGTCGACTTGCGTCAAGATATATTTTCAAAAAGTTTCGAAGCGTAAGACCATTTGTGTGTGTGTGTGTGTGTGTGTGTGTGTGTGTGTGTGTGTGTGTGCGTGTGCGTGTGCGTGTGCGTGCGTGTGTGTGTGTGTGTGTGTGTGTGTGTGTGTGTGTGTGTGTGTGTGTGTGTGTGTGTGTGTGTGTGTGTGTGTGTGTGTGTGTGTGTGTGTGTGTACAACAATGCGTATGAGAACTCATTAGCGAGTTCTAGCGCGTCTGGTACTCGGGTATGCGCAAGTGCTCCCACTTGCTTAAACTGCAAAAGCAATCTAGCATGCGGAATGTGTACGGAAATATCACATGGCGTGTTTTCCGCGTAAAACTTAAAATCATAGTTTTGAAAGCACTTAGGAGTATTGTTTATGCGCCATAAGAAAAGTAGAAAGTTACCTATTAAGAAAGGGGTCAGGCCAGGCGACACAATCTCTCTAATGCTATTCACTGCATACCTGGAAGAAGTATTCCAGCTATTAAACTCAGAAAGCGTAGGAGTGAGGACCAACGGCGCATATCTCGGGAACCTTCGCTTTACAGATAACATCTGGCTGTTCTGCAACACTGGGGACGAATTGCAACAACTCGCTGAGGACCTCCACAGAGGGAGTGTAGGAGTGGAGATGATTATTATGCAGAAGGCAAATATAATTTTCAATAGCCTGGCAAGAAAATAAGAGTTTAGGATGGCCAGTCAGCCTCTATGGTCTGTAAAGGAGTACCTTTATCTATGTCACTTACTCACAGAGGACCCTGATAACGAGAAGGAAACTTACAGAAGAATAAGAATGGGTTGCACTGCATACAGCAGGCATTGCGAGATCCTGGCTGAGAGCTTACCAATATCATTGAAAAGGAAGATGTACAATCACTGCATTCTACCGCTGCTAACATATGGGGCAGAAACTTGGAGGTTGACAAAGAAGCTCGATAACAAGTTAAGGACCCCACAAAGAGCGATGGAACGAGAAAAGTTAGGCGTAACGTTTAGAGACAGGAAGAGAGCGGTGTGGATCATAGAGAAAACGGGGATTGTCGATATTCTAAATGACGTTAATAGGAAAAAGATGAAGCTGGGCAGGCCACGCATGTAATCCTACGCATGTAATCCTACATCCTACGCATGTAATGCGTAGGATGGTGTCATGTGTGAGGTGCGCGACGTGGTGCGGTGGTCGTGTCGGACAGAAGCAGATGACAAGGAGTGCGCGCGCCGAGGCGAATTCCGTGCTGGAAGGAGAAAAACCACAACGCCGAATAGCGTCCCGCAGGTGAACGGGCGGCGCAAGAAAAGCAACTAAAAGAAGAAAAGCCAACCAATTAGGAAAGACCACGGGGCGTCAGGCAGCAAATCGAAGAATGACTAATCGGCCATAGCGGAAGAAAAGGCCAGGCGCTCTGGCAGAAGGGGGAGACGCCGGGAGACTCCGGGAGAGTTCCAGGAAGCGACGCCAGGAGAAGGTCGGCCACCGGACCGGGAGTTGAAGACGGGCCGTCGGGTTCCGGACCCGAGCCACCAGGACTTCACCCAACCGGGGCCTCCTGTCAACCCGTTCCTGTGCGTCGCCAGTCTACCCGAGAGTGCCGCCAGCTGCTCAAGGCCGGTGAGCTTCTGTGCCTGTGGGCAGGACGAGAGCAGTCGGGCTACGGGCCCGAGTTCTACGCCCAACGGCCCGGCCAGAACGCCCCCGCCATCTACTCGTGCCGCCTAGCCGCCGGCCTCTATCTCCAAGCCAGAGCAAGGGCGCTCCCGTTGCCCGGTCAACCATCCTATACCCCGACCTTTGGTGAGGCCGGCGCAACTCCTTTCGTCAGCTTGTCGCCGCGTCTCCGCGTCGAGACTGCTATGTGTCCCTGCCGTCGTGGCAAGCCCGGACACGCGCACTATTTAACGTAATACCAACCCCAAGTGTGTTTCTTATTGCCGTGGTGTCTATTTGAGTGCTTATTTTATGCTTTCTATTCCCTTCTATATATATTAAGCCTCTTTCTAGTTCCATTAAATGTTTGTGTGTGTTTTCGAAACCAACCGCTTTGTCCTCAATTAGCTTCTCGGAGGCGCCGCCTAAGAGAACCGTTACAACCTTTGAGTACACGAACCTTGCATCACAGTTGGACAATCGGTGAACCAATGGAGTTACAGAATGGGTGCCAAGACAAGGGAAGCGCAGTTGAGGACGGCGGAGAACTAGGTTGAATGATTAAATCAGGAAATTTCTAGATACAAATTGGAATCAGTTGACGCAGGACAAGAGTAATTGGAGATCGCAGCGAGCGGCCTTCGTACTGCTGTGGACACAAAAATAGGCTGATGATGATGATCGTTTCTGCACCAATTTGAGAGGTTAAAAAATGTGGTTTTGGGGGTCAAAGCAGTTGCGAAAACGTTGACAGTTAAAAAAAAGCTTTGAGTTGTCAGCATATAGAAGGAACGATGAGTGTTGAATTTCTGATGAAAGGTTATTTATGTACAGTAGGAAGAAAAAGAGGGCCAAAAAAAGATCCCTGAGGAACTCACAAGTGACCTCACAGCTAAAAGAGCTCTGTCCATTAATACCACAAGGCACGATCTATTGCTTTGGTAATTAGGTACCAAAGCAGTGATGGAAGAAGGTACGAGCATTTGTATGAGCTTTGTAATGAGGAGCTAATGGCAAACTACATCAAATGCTTTACCTATATCAATCTAAAGAGCGTGTAATTGGCCCCTCCTGTGTACCACTACCACATTGGATGCATGGGTCATAAATATGACATATTTCGTTGTCCTAGGGCACCTCAATGCAAAGCCCAGCTGTCCATCTGTTACTGCGATTACGATTCGAGCAATGTAGGGACGCAACATATTACTGTAGTCACGTTTACTTAACATCTGTACTGGTTATTCTGAGAATTCCGTTGCTTTAGCAATAGCGACATTGGTATCATCCCAATCTTCTGTGGCACTCGTTTGCCAAGGTCATGCATGAGCATGGCTGCACGATGACGGGTGTATGACGCCGACGCCACCACCATGAAATGACGTCGAGGGTACGTGAACGGTGGTATGATGACCACGGCACGACGACAATGAGATCACGACGAGTGTATGACGGCGCTGGCCTGACGGCACAACTACAACCGGATGACGAAGCTGGAATAACGACGAGGGAACTGCCGCGACGGCGTCGGGGCGACGGTGTGACAACAAATGCATGACGAAGACGCAGTGGCGACGGTGAGATGACAACGGTAGCAGGACGTCGGAATGCGATTGTGTGACGACGACCGCCTCTCAAAGGGTGTATGACGACAAAAGCGAGACGACGATGGAATCACAAGAGTCGGATTAGGAATTTGGAGTGACCGCGATGGAATGACATTGGCGGCCTTACGCCGCCGGTGGGACAACAAATGCACGACGGCGACTGTCTGGCGACGACGCAGTGACTACGATGGCGCGGCAACGGCGGCACAATCACTCTAAAACTGGTACAGCGCAACATACGAAGGAAGAAACAAGCCGAGCCGGCCAGTTGGAGCCGAGTTGGAAGTCAGCGCTGTGTTCCTTCATCTGGCCGGCTCGGCTTGTTTCTTCTTTTGTACGTTGCGCTGTACCAGTTTTAGAGTGCAATACAAACTCGCCCAATCCTCAACCTTAGGCACAATCACGACTGAATGATGAGAGCATAATTACAATAGAATGACGAAGGAGGATTGATGTGGACGTAACGACGAATGTGGTATGACGACGATGGTATGAAGAATATTGGGTTACGTTAATGGAGTGATGGCGATGGTAAAACGGCAGCACGGGCTGGATGGATCGGATGCATAGAATAGGCAGGCAGGCAGGCTCAAAACGGCTGAAGTAGGCAAATAATGCTAATCTCATTAATGAACTAGACAGATGCAGAAAGAACGTACGAGGTGTACGAGAACTCCATAAAATAAACACGTGTGCTGCGAGAGCACTTACACCCGCGCGAAACATACGAGATAGCTCCGTTGTTTAAAGGCAGCTTATTTTTATTATTGCGTTTTTTTAAGGTCTAGGCCTCAGAGCTTTGGAAGCAACGCGTAAAACTTGGGAGTTCCTTACACAACCGAGTACTGCAAGTCTGCGGGCATTCGAGCTGTCGTGCGTGCCATAATTCAGAGGAATGAGCGGAGTTGCAAGAATGCGGCTCGTCGCGGCCTTGCGAGTTACGGTTACTGTAACCAGAGCACTTAGTGCTAACTGTTTCTCGCAGTTTCAAGAATTACATTGCTCCTCTACTGAGCTCACACCGACTCGCGATGAACGAAGTTATGAGCTCACATAGCGTATACCTTGTTTCCGTTTTCGCTTCGGATTGCTACAGAAACGCAGCCGCCGACCACGTACCGTTCCAGCTTGCGCAGTAAAATTTGTTGAGCCTAGATTAGAAGTGGCGCCCCCGCTATAGTCTTCTGCACTTGCGAGCGGTTCAGCCAGACGTCTTGAGTTGTTAAGTCGACGCCATGCTCCACGTCGTACGCAACATCTACTTAGGAGACTTACGAGCATGCATAATCTCAGTTTGTTTCAGTGGCGAAACCGGGAGCGTTTTTGTGCAAGGGATGCAGGAGCGGAGCTCTGTCTCAGCGTCATAATTCTCCCGAATTCGCTGTTTTCATACGACACGGTCTGGATTGTGTCCGTCCTTTGGAGAATATTCAGCACTGAAATAATTCTCCTGGGCTTGCATAAGGACGTAGGCTTATTGGGGAGAATAAATGGAGGAATTCAAATAAGCCACGTTGAAGGTCCTGCATATTCAAACTTGGTAAACAGAACAGCTGTTAGTGTGGATACGACTATAACATGTCACCAAGTACTCCAAGATATCTTGGATATAGTAAAGCCCACAATGGACAAAAATAAAGAAAATGAATGAGTTATGGTTCTGAGTAAGTGCTAGTGAATAAAATTTCGGCTGAACACTGTGACTGTCTTCGATGATGCAGTTAGCATTCGACGCATGTAGCGACACACCATGTTGCTGACAAAAAATTTATTTAGAATATGTAATGGTAATTTGGATATTTAAATTGCTTTGGCTAAATACAACGGCAGTGTCCTGCCCATCGGCTCACTATTCTATGACATTCGCTCACCTGGGTCGGACATGACTACCAATGCATGATGACGACTGTAGAATGACGATGCAGGGACGACGATGGAACTGGGACTGAGGAATGACATCGATGGAACAACAAAGGCAATGTGATAACGATGACAACGTGATGACAATGACATTACGATTCTGCAACGATAACGATGCCATAACGGCAATAGCGTGACGAGGAGGGCACGAAGACAATGGGATGACGGCGAGTGTTTGACGACGACGTCTTGACGATGAACGGCAGGACAAGGACGAGATGACGAAGCGGAAATGACGAAGACGGAACGATCACAGCATCACCGCGCAACCTTGTTTGCTTATGCATTGACGTCACTAGCACTTCACGTTACTATATGAAAGAAAAAGCCTAGCAACAGGTTTCACGTTCGTTGCAGCACCGCTAAGGGCAGCAGCGTAATGTCAAAGTTACAATTATTCCCATTACTCCCATTATTACCACTACTATAAACCAATAAATAATTTCCTACTCCCCTTAGCAGTTGTAGTGGTGGTTTTAGACAGCTTCGCTGGATATCTACTTTCTCAGGACTGGGATATCCAGTAAATTTTTTTTAAATAAATATTTTCACCTTATACCGTTTTGTGTAGTTTGGTAGCAAGGTATGCATTTTCACGGATCATTTGGTTAAAAAAAATCATATTTGCTTGAAGAAAAATATTTCCAAAGTTACAGAAACGACACATAAATTAGTAATAAAAAGATGCCCTTCGGTTTTCCCGATTATGCTCAGCAACCCACAGTGTTAGTCTACATTGTTGTATTACAAAACAATACTATCTTTATTGTGCATAAAGAAAACAAAATACAAATAGCAGGCCTGCCCAACCCACAGAGGGCTTGACTGTCAGTGCCTGACAGTCAGGTCACAGAAAATTGCACGTGGTTATTAGCGGAGTTAACCATTAGCGGGTCGGAACGAAATAGTTAAGATGTATACAAAATGTTCTTTCTTTAACTTCGAAAATCCTAAGTAATTTTTAGATTCAAGCACAGGTGTTGTTAATTTATTAAATATGACTGGAGCATAATATTGCCATGTTCTTCTTCCATACTTTGTCGCCATCTTGGGGATAACATACTCAGGGAACGGGCTGGTGTATACCGTATCCTAAAATCAATATGCCGGAAGTGTTTAATTACAACACTTTCTACAATCAGGGAAGTGAAGTCACATTGTATCACATTTGAGAAAAGCAAAGCAGCTTATTTTTGTCATGTAGTTAATTTTTAAACGTAGGCTGCTGCCTTTGCTAGACATTTCCACTTCATCGTTTTTTGCATTTCATCATCCGGCCCTAGGGCAACTTTTACCTGTTACTTCAGTAAACGCTTGAGAGTACGTCATCGACATTTTTACAAATATCATTAAGTGGCTGCGCGGGAGATTTGTACAGTTTGTGCTTTTATTCGCAATTTCTGAAAGCAAATAGGTTTCTCCATTTTTCATCTGTCTAAACTGAAGTTCTAGAGGGCCATTCAGAAAAGTCTTTGCCACACCTAATTGAAAACTTTGCGTGATACTCTGTGATACATCGCTCGACATACTTCAGAAAACGCCTGCCGTTACGCCACCTGTGCGAGACGAGCAGAATGGGGGTAGATTTCCATCTTCGAAGCGAGCGTGCTGAATGCCTCGCAGGAGCAGTAAATCTTCTAACCTCTCTGTAACGCATCATCAACTCACGAGTAATTAGCTATATCTTCGTTCTGTTTTTCTTTGCTTCTCTTTTGTCGACGTCTCGGCACGTTTCAGCGGAAGCCATCCTTTACCTGCTGATCGTTTTCCCTAAATTGGCACACCGAAAGGATCCCACCACCATGATGGAATTCATCGAATGGAGGTATGGGGAAGCAGCGGCACTCTAGGTTCAAAATCCACTTAAAGTCTTCGCTTTAGAGCATTTATAATCTGCGCGGATGAAAGCCATTTCGTAGCTGGCAGTGCACATTCATCTTTCGATGGTCTTTAATACCGAGTAATGTAAGACAAAATGAAAGCCAAAAGCATGCGAGCGAATATGTGGAAAAAAAAATCTGACCATCACATGATTCATTCCGCCGCCAATGCTTTCTTTTCCGCGCTTGGGATTCGGGGAGGAACTTTTACAATGAAACGCTTTCTTGCTTACTTTGTGGGTTATTTTTTTTATAGATTGGATTATATTGATGAAGCGTAGTGTCACGAAGCCAATCAGGCACTACGAGAGAGGTCGTAGTTAGTCAAACGAAAAGGGAAGGGAGGATTCTGATTAATTTTGAGCCACCTGGTGTTCCTTAACGTTGATCAACTCAACGGAAACCGGAGCGTTGCCGCATAGCTCCCCTTTCGGAATGCGCACTCCGCCATGGTCTCTGCTGAACGCAATATCTTTTCTTTTAGCCCACCCTACCTCACTTTGGTCTTTCTCTGAGGCCTTGATACGATGACCGCGTAAATTTAATTATGAAAATCCAGCCCTTACGAGGAATCAACCCGGGGCTTGCACCGTCGAATGGGCGTACGCATGCTCGGAGCCGCGCCAACAGTTTAGAAGGAGTGCGAAATGCGTGCGGCAGTACAGTAGAAGAGCACCACCGTCATCGTGCTGTGACTACGGTGGCGGTGACGCGATGGTAACGTGGCGGTGACGTGGCGGTGACGTGGCGGTCACATGGCGATGACCTGACGATGACGTGGCGGTGACGTGGCAGTGCCGTGGCAATGAAGTGCAATGACATAGACACGCCAAGTTCTTGAGATGAATGCGCAGACAGCATCCCTCTAATGAAGGGATTAGGTGCTCCAAAGGCGTATATTTGTTGGAGCAAGAATAATATAGGTGCCATGTGTTGTTTTTTGCGAAGTTCCACACTTCAGTGTGAAACTACGCCTACAAACGTTCGAGTGATCGGTTCTGAGAACAGAGTCGATCACTAGAACGTTTGCAGGCGTATAGCACGGATATATGAGCCGATTCGTTTTATGTGCAGCACATGCCCTTCTTATAGCATTCGCGGCAACAGGACGACCAACCACGCATTCATCGAAGGATTGGATCGTCGCGACGAGAGACAGAGAAGAATTTATTACAGGAAACGCCGACTGTTTGGCCGCGGATTAGGGAAGACAACACTTAGGACCCATCCTCTTAGGCAAGACATGTATATTTGTGCCATGCGTAGGTAATCACGAAAGGAGTGTGCGTGGCGTTCACGTGTACTGCTTAGCTTACGCCTTCAGTAACCCGTTGCCTGCGTTCTTTCCCAACTTCGCAGCGCGTTGATTGATGCAATGCAGCGCCATGTCAAGAGCTATAGAAAGCTGTCGAGGGTGGCGGGGCAACCTGCCATACATATCGGGACCCGTGACAGGGCCTCGCCAGCAACTACACAGACACACGGGCAAGCTCTTGTTTACGTGTGCCACCTTGAGCACATATCTCGAAGGGGTGTTCACGTCTTTTGTTCTCACTGCACATAAAGAACTGGATGAAAGGCGCGACGAACAGTCAGCGGCGAAGTAAACTTTCACGGGGCGCGAAAGAAAAGCAAGATCCAGCGCGCTTGCCACCGCTCGATTTTCGTTCTCCCGCTGGCACATCTGCTTTTTTTTTTCCTTTTTGTACGAGTACGCTTTGAATCGATGACATTTTTTTTTGTTTGGCTTTTGACGTTTTTCTTCTGCGGCATCGATTGACGAGACGTGACGGTGCGTGTTGTCCTTGCCCCGAGGAGCTGCGGACGACAGTTCGAGTTTGGTTTTCTCAAGCTCCTTCTTTCTTTCCTCATTTTTTTCTCTCTAGTTGTCACATTATAGATATGATAACGGCGTAACAATATAAACAAAAACGTGGCCAAGCCTGAAGCAGCAGAATAAATGAACCGAATATATTTGGCGATGTATTCACCGTTATGACGGTGAATACATCGCCAAATATCTTCGGTTCAAGAAACTTCAAACTTCAAACTATCCTAAAAGAGGGAAATTTTGAGTTCAATGACGCACCTTGACTTTCTCGTATTGTGTACAAATGTGCGAAATTTTTCAATGTAATATTCGTTTTGTTGTTGTATTCGCTCTTGGATACTAAGGTACGTGTGTTCTTTGACATGTGCTGTATTTTTGTATATGCTAATGAATATATGATGGTTATTCATGTGTGTATGATGTATTTTCTTATTGTTCACTCCACTCGTCTACGACCACTAACCTTGGGCTTGACATTACTGTAAATAAGTTAGACAGCCAGCTATTTCTAGCGACGAATAACGACTTTTCAGAGCTGTTGCTGATTTGAGACTGACGCGTAAAGGACTGACACTCAACAGGTGAAACAATGCGCGAAAATGGGCCATTACATTGCATGTACTATTGGCTTCCTTTCTCTTAAGGTCACCGTAAAGGTGCAGCTTGTTGTGAAGGGCACCGGTTTTGTATGTTGCAGGACTAGCTTCAGCACCTTCGATGGCAAAACGCAGTTGTTTGTATTCATATTTCCTATATCCTAGCCTCAAACATATAGGAGTGTCTCTGAGCACACGGTGATGCCCTCTTACACCTGTTTGCTGAGGGTCAGCACCTCGCCTTTCCTGCCTTCAGTTTTCTGGGCATCACAATTATGCTGTCATCCTGACCTGTGTAAGTAGACTTTGTATCTCATGCTGAGCTATGACCAATCATACTGCTACTACTACTACTGCTGCTGCTGCTCTGCTGCTGCTGCTGCTACTACTACTACTACTACTACTACTACTACTACTACTACTACTACTACTACTACTACTACTACTACTTCTACTACTACTACTACTACTACTACTACTGCTACTACTACTACCACGAATAATACTACTGCTACTAATAATAATGATAGCAATAAGACGACGAAGAAGAAGAAGAACTACACATTTTCCTACTTTTAATGCTACTACTACTACGGCTAAAGCTTTTAGGCGAATGAGCGCTTGAGATTGTTCTGTAAAGCGTGCTCGGCCACACGCACATCATTAATGTAAAAAAGCCAGCATGCCAAGAGCAAAACCATAGCTGGCAAATGCTTAAGCCAGCATATTTAGGTACTGCAAGTTCACAATAACTTCGTTTCCTTGCGTGTCCTCTAGTGCCTTACTTGCCACTCGGCCAACAATAAATATAAGTGACAGACCCCAGGTATATTTATTACCAAATTTGGAACAGTTTTGAAACTGTAGAATTCTCAGAGGAAATGACACTAATATTTGGGCCGCACAACAACATTAGGACGGAAACGGTGTACAGAAATGTTAGAATAATTGAAGGGGTCTTTGTAAGGCGAAAAGAAATTCGGATAAATCCTTGTACTGCTCATATGACTCCTACGTTGCATGAATAGCCGCAACTGTCGCTTTAAGCAGACACAAGTGCCTGATTTCCCTCTAGTGGTCTTGCTACGAAACTCTGGCGAGATCAGCAGACGGGAAGCAGACGGCGGTAATCACTCATGTCGTCTGCTCGCGACGGTGGTAGCAACCATTAGCGCACCTCTACATGCCCTCTTGCGCGTCATGTTCGCACGTGTAGCGCGGTGAAGCAGCCTTTCAGCGACGTCTCCGTGATGCGACTGTGGAATTCGCGTTGTTCCACGTGCCGTGATAGATGCCCGAGTCGTCGCTGCCACTGATCTGCTGTTGTACGAAGTTGCAGTCGGAAGCACGTACACTCCTAAGAATGAATGATGGGGAACAGAGAGAAATTAGGCGGCCACAACTCGGGCACGTAATGGAGGGGGTGGTGTGAGGCCACCGCGACTGTCACATATATGTGCTCTGATGCGCTTCCGGCTCTGAGAAAGCAACGTCGGAGAAGAGGCATCTCACTCGTTTCTTCTTTCTTTCTTTTTCTTTTGCGTAATTTGCAGCCACTGCAGTGAAAGCTGCAGTGAGGGTCAAGGGGAAGCCTGTTGAAGCAAAATAAACTAGCAGAGTTCTTGCATTTGCAGTCCTTAAAGAAAAGACGCAAAAAGAACGATGCAGGAAACGGGACGTGTTCTTAATTCGCAATTAGACAAATGTATATACCTAGAAGCCTATAGAGTTTACTGCAAAAATAACTAGAGGTAAATCTGACGGGGCGATCGATTAGCTACCATTGCAATGATGGATAGGTTATGGCTTGGGACTAGAGATGTATTTTATGGTGATGTTAATTGTAGTGTTCTGTGCATTTAACTTACCAAGAAAATATCTTTAACGCGTGAAAGCACGAGGTTGCCGCGCACTGAAAATTGTGGCGTTTATGGTGTACTAGATCGTTGAAAACGATCGCGTTGGAAAGTACAGTTCTGTCCTAAACACTCTATCTTAGTCCTGTTTACGTGGCTGTATTAGTGAAGTACTTCCTTGTTTTATTTTCTGCTATAGTCCAATTAGCCAGCACCTCCCTCCCCCCCCTCCCCATGCTTCTCCATAACGGGATTAGCTAAACTCTCATCTGAACTCCGAGGTAAGTCAACGTGGACATAGCTTACAGTTCCACGTCAAAGCTCAGGTAGAAGCGAAATTTGTTTACATTGACGACGAATTGAGCAAAAAAGAAATCGTTAAACACTGCAACACTAGTTAGCAGTGAAACGTCCTTTAATCAACTGGATCTCCACCTGCGCTAGCGTTACCATCTGCCACAATGTTTCAGCCAATAGCAAGCTGTGTTTTGTCAACAATAACCACTGCTAACTGCTTCTCGTTAATCCTTGCCTTCTCGACACTGACATTGACACTGACGTTCAATCCATCTGCTGCAGTTGCACTCGAGTAATGGTGCAGTCGCGGTGCCGGTCTTGAGCAGATGTCCCATCTCGATTTAATACGAAAAATGCAAATAATTTCAAGCGCCAGATTATGCGGTGCTGCGCATTCTGGAAGGCTTCGATTCGTACCGTTCGATTACGTCGTGTAAACCAATTGAAAACTGGTATCAACGAGCAGAAAACAGCGGCGCTAAACGACAGGACGAAGACAGGGACACAGACCACAGCGCTACAAACCAACCAGCCCGAATGCGCACTCTTCGTATCAACCAGTTGTAGCACAATTATTTTCGCAGCGTAAATGCATAACGCCGTGTTTCGCAACATAAGGTTAAAGCGCATGCGCGCGTTTTCACTCAGGCGAAAACGTTGAAGGTGCATCACGTAAGGCTTTACCGAAATGGGGGGCCCGTCAAGAGTTTCTATGTGCACGAGCGCAGGCACTTCAGGAGCTCTCTATGGTGTTTGTTTATGATTGAGCACGCATCTTTCTATTGGGAGGAACACGCAACTCAGCGACGACTTGCATTAACACCGAGGCCAGACGGAGACGCGAGCAGACGACGGCGTCCGCATCGTTTCACGTCTCTCACATTCGCGCGCGCGAGCCCGTGGCGAGTGATTGATGAGAGACCACGTGACCCGACTTCCTGCAGCTATCGCTTCCTGTCTGCCGATGCTTTAGTGGGTGTTGTCGCGTCGTTTCTCTGTAATGCGCTGTGTTCTTCTGTTCCGTGTACATTCGCGAAGCGCGCGTTGGGAACTGACGTTTTCTTGATTTGGTCTAGTTTCGTAGGTTCGTTTGTTGGCTCGTAGGCTGGCATAATTTGTTGTTCTTTTTTTTTTTTTTTTGCGGGTGGAGAGATGGGGAGAGGGTGCGCAACTGCGTACTCTAGGCACGTACATATCACAGATGTCAGTCTTCGTTATTGTCAAGGTTGCGCAACACATTGCTGGAAGCTACGAGGCGAAGTGAGGAGCGAAATCGGGCTTTCGCAATCTGCGCTATATATTGGGGCGGACCATAGCAGTGATCGCTATTATTTTTCCTCTGGACGTTGTGTGCTATTGAAGAATCATAGTCTTTTACTGGAACGACAGACTGTATTAAAAGAATACGCGTGGTTCCCAGTGTATGATGTGCAGTGTCATTCGGTTCAAAGATAGCTTACGTGCTCTTGCAGATACGGTTGCGCGGGCATGTGACACGGTGATTTAATTTTGAAAAAAATATCTCAGCAGTTTTGGTGGTGGCGATGTTGATCGTGATCGATAACTATTATGGCATATAACTCAGCGACATTGCCGGAATGAAATATAGTGGTAGCAGTGGCAAAAGGCGACACTCAACTTCCCATTTCAAGAATACTTGAAGGGACAGTAAGTGAATGAATCAGGAGTGGACGGAGCAATATAACAAGCTTTGCTCGGATGTCACAGATGGCCGTACGTTTGTCGCTCAAAAGCCCAGGGACGAAATGATCTATATGAAAAGGTGGTTGCACACACAAAAGAATGATAAAACATAATTTGTTACTTTACCGCGTTTTAATGTGTATACACTTAACTAAAAAAAATTAATTGCTCCTGCGACAAAGCCTAAAATTCATTTTCCACCTCACAGATAGTATCTCTCTGGCACGAAAACAAAAAAATCAAGCCTCTCACAAGGCCGTCCGTTTGATGGCTTGCTTGAACTTGATAGCGAAGCATTGTACAACCTACGACGGTGTTAGAACGCAAACGGCATGCGCGGTTGTACCATATGTATATGCAGAACGTGGAAACGCTTCCCTCGAGATGGAGAAAAGGCTACAAGACGCTGTGAATACGTATCGTCTCCTACAAGGTATCATTCCTCCTCTCGGTATAAGCTGTGTGAGCATGGAATGCTTGATTTCACAGTGCCTATGCTGGCGCCCTGCAAAGCTTGCTCAGTGAAGGAGACGGCCGCGTACAAAACAATACCGGCCTGTGTGGCGCAAACCTCCATTATACTGGGTCCTTTCATACAACTCGAACCAAACTTTAAATATAGAGTGACGCACCTTAGATGGTTGAGACCAACAGCGTATTTTTATTTTTCTAGTCCTCTTGAGATACTGAAGCTATTTTTGCAAGGGCAGTCAGTCAGCCGATTGCTTACGTTTAATTGCTCCAAAATTTATTCGTTTGTTTTACGGCGTAGGTCGTATTTAAAAAGTTATAGAGCGTGCTCAGGAACACCGAATAAAGCCTTACGTTATCTTTTAAGTGGCTTTTTTTTCTCAAGCCCTGAAGAAAGCCCTAGAAATATGAACACCTTCCCCCCCCCCCCGCCCCAGAAATGACGTCACCGCGTGTTTGCGCATCTGGGCTGGAACGTGCTTAATCATGTTACCAAACAGGACAGAGAAAAAGACGGGGAATGCGGGAGATGGAAATTCAAGACGATGGAGCTCCTGCATTCACCTTGTTCACGTTTTGCTCATCAAACAGGACGGGACACATACGCAAATACAGTGGATGCCAAATTGTCGCGAGTGAGGCACTGAAGAAAAAAAAAAGTTCGCGAAAACAGTTTTTGATGATCATCAATGTAAGCGAACGGCAGAACGCTCCTATTGGCAGCTATTCGCTTTATCGAAGCAATGACGCCCTTCATAGGGTATGTTTCTCGTAGCGACGATATTTAGTTAACGCGTGTTGTTTCATCGGGTAATTTCGCAGAGGACAGAGCAGTTAACCGTCACATATGTAGGGTTAGGAGGGGTGGCTATACGTATAAGCCCTTTCGTCATCTTTCCTGCCTCCGCAGATGAGAGAGAGAGAGAGAGAGAGAGAGCAAGGACAGGAATGGCAGGGAGGTCAAGCAGAGGAGCACCCGGTTTGCTACTTTATACTAGGGGTGGGGAAGGGTAATATAAAGATGGAAAGAGGGAGAAAGCTAGCACTGAGTTCGTGTGGGAGGATGCACAGGGACACTATAAACGGTCTCTCGGTGTCCCCGCGCACCCTCCCACACGCACTCCGCGGATGAGTGCGCCGGCGCGAAAGGCGGCTGTCATCCTTTTCTCCAACAAACCGCCACAAATGGAGAGGGCGGCGGAGGAGGATCGAGGCGGACTGTACTTTCCGGGCGCTCCACCACAGCGTGTAAGACCTCCACGCGCCACAAAGCTGTCTCGCTATACAGCGCGCGCGTCTCAAACAGCTATAACAGCTGGCATTTCGGCGACCTCTGCACTCACAAACTTCGTCGCGCGCAAAGCGCGTATACCGTTTTGCATCGGCGTCGTCGTATCGGTGGTGAAAAGTCAGACAACCACCGACAAGCCGAGGGCGAGAAAGTCAAAAAAGTAAAGCCATTCGTTTTCGAAGCAAAGCGCGAACGAGCATTTAGCTGGCCAGTCGGGCCTGGCCGCCTGCCAGCACCCGGGACAGAAGTCACCGTTCCGGAACGGAGCTGCCTGATAGCGGTGTTCACCGCAGCGTCCCTCACTGACTGCGTCGTCATCTGTTTTCTCACTGTCGACGAAGAGAGCGAGAAAAGAAAAAAAAAAAAAAGATTGCGGGATCGACGCGGGAAACGCGAAGCGCATAGAGCTGGCTATCTCTCACTCCTCGGCGCGCCGCTTTCAGGGTGCGTTGATTGGTCATGCCAGTTGAATGGGGCATCCCCTAATTAACGCGGTAAAAGAAAGGGCTTGTTAATTACAATAGAGCGACTACAACCTCTTTATTATTGATGATAATGTGGATCGGTTTCTGAAGCTGTAAGCAGCTCAGGAACAGACGGTGGGGAAAAGGGGGGAGGGCTGGTCAGCCGCGGTGATTCACGGGTTATGACGTGCTGCTTTAGAGCAGGAGGGCGAGGGCTCAGACGCGGCTGTGGCTAAGCGGGCATGGCGTGTCGCTGCTAAGTACGAGGTCGTGAGTTTAATTCACTGCATCCGCGCAACCGCGTTTAGGTGGGGGCGAAGTGCTAAGAACGTCCTGATGCCTACATTTGGCTCGAGCCAGCGAAGCTCGAATACGTGAGATAGTAAATTATATGGGGTATGACGGGAGCTCGGGAGCGCTACGCCAAAGCCACGGGCCTACTATCGCTGTGCATAAAAAACACACAGTTTCATGCTGTTTGTTGTTCTGTAAATTTCTAGAGCGCTCATCCTGCACAGCCTTTGCTTTTTTTTCCCTTGATTTAGCCTTTCCCCTCAAGCCATTGTCTGAACTTGTTGGTATAAGGCATTTAACCGTCAGCTTTCTGGATTTGGGCTTCCGTTGTATTGCAGCGAAAGGTGGCACGCTCTTGAACATGTAGCTAATTACTCTACGGCGTGCCAAACTTTTAATTAGGTTACCTACCAACGTTTGCCCTGTGGCATGCACTCAGCCCGGGCTCGCATTAAACAGGTCTTCCCGGAACCAAGAAAAACGAAAAAGGGACGATGCGTTTGAAGAAGGTGGTTTATGTGGCCAAGAACAAAGCACCAGCAACGTGTACGTTGAACAGGATCCTTCCGATAGAGCTACCGCAGCGGCCGGGGTCACGGTGGACACCGGCTCGAGTGGGGAGATTAATTGGCCACCTAACCTCCAATGTCAACAGCGATCCGGTCCATAAATTAGGGCTCGTGGCAGCGAGGAGGAACCGCAGCAGTAAGAATGCTTGATTACGTCGGCTTGGGTATGCCCTTGGGTAACGTAGTGTTTCGGCGAATCTGTGGTTTGCGATCGGTTGCAATCGATTTCGCCATTTATTGCCCGACACGGGGACAATTTATCGCGCGGGCAGAACCAGAAACCCCGTTCGCTAACGTTCACGCGATCAACGTTCTGCCCGCCAGTAACGAAATGCAACCAACTCTTGAGAAATCTCTCGAGGTTATGTGTTGCTGAGAGAACGTGGGGGCGTACGATACACAACGCAAACACAGCCCCATTGTGACTAGGTATTTTAGTCACTTTAGGAAATAAAGTTTTTTCCTTGAAGATAACCTGTGCACTAAGGCCTATGCGTATAATTTATTTGCCTAGAGTCCCTTCTCACATTATAATCGTCATCGTCATCATCATGTTTCATGTGCACTTAAGGACGAAGGCTCCTCCCAAAAATCCCAACCTTCGCCTTATTCTGTCAGCTGGCAGAATACTGTAAAGGCTGCAAATATCGTAGTACCAACCTTTTCACCCCTGCCTACGATTTGTCCTTATCTTTGGTGCACTGTGTGTTAATCTCGCAGGCCGCCGGTTATCTGCTGAAAGCATTACGCGACCTTTGCGGCTTCATGCTTTCTTTTTGATGTCAAGCAGCATATCAGCTACACGCGTGTGCCCTGCAGTTGATGCTGCCATCTTTCTATCTATTAATACTATGCCTGTTAGTGTTGGTTCCGTCTCGCAATGATGTCAGCAAATTACAAAATTGTCTGCGTTTTTGTTGTTGCCGAGGTGACGCAGTGTATCTGTGTGGGTTTTAGCAAACGCAAGCTTAGCTTTAAGGGCGGGCATTGGAGAAAAGTAAGAAAAATTGAGAAAGTCAGAAAGCGACAATCATGGCCACAGCAGCGCCGTTCGAGGCTACTAAAAGTCAAAGAAATGATAGACTGCGGTTAGGCGCGTTTCTAACGAAATGAATGCGAACCGAAACGTTCTCCGTTATTCCACTGACATCGTTATGAACGCCGCGTCCTTTGGAGTGCTCTATAAAGAAAACATAAGCTTGCTCAAATAAATTAAGCTTTATTGTGATCATGCTGAGATGTTTGCCTTTGAAAAGCAGTGATTTCTTTCTGCAAGCACCGTTCTACAGAGACACGTCCGCAGATACTTAGTCTCCGAGGCTTTCGAAAATGTGCGACTATGCCAGCTGGAATAGTGCGGGAACAGGCCGTTCAGACTACTTGTCTAGCAGGAAGCCAAATATACACAAGGAATATATATTGGTGGGCTTTTTCGGAAGTATTACTAAACTAGCACCTTTATTATTATTATTATTATTATTATTATTATTATTATTATTATTATTATTATTATTATTATTATTATTATTATTATTATTATTATTATTCAATTTTAACATCCCTTTATAATTAGTGTGACGTGCGCATTTTATGTCAGTAACACTTCATTTGAGCCTAGTTGGTGCATGATTCTGAACTAAAGGTAACAGCGCAAACACCTAAGAAGAGCCACAAAAAGAAAGACACGGCACACACTGGCGCTGACTAACAACTTCCTTTTTTATTTTCGTCGTCGATGCATATATATGCCTAGGCCACACAAGTTGGCAGATGTCAGTAATGTATTCTCTGCGCATGCGCGGTTGTGTGGCCTAGGTATATGTATGCATCGATGACGAAAACAAAAAAGGAAGTTGTTAGTCAGCGCCAGTGTGTGTCGTGTCTTTCTTTTTGTGGCTCGTCTTAGGTGTTTGCGCTGTTACGTTTAGTTCAGCATTGTATGTCCCCCGTTTCTTCGTGTCTGTATTTTTCCTGCCAGCGCACTCTATTGTTTGTGGACATTTTTTCTTTAGTCTTTGTGGCCTGTCATATCGTTCTTTATTTCCTCTGTACTTGCATTCTTCCTACCTTTAACATCTGTTTCTATACTCGGCTTCCTAAAAGCCAGGCAGGCGTTGTGCCTCTCTTGCTGGCAGTTGCCAGCCAGCTCCCTTCCCTGTTGACCGCTCTGTCCGTGGTATATGTTTGTTTTCGCAACTAATAATAATACGTAATTCACAGAGCAATTGAAAATACCACCGATATCGCATTTGTGAGGTTTAGTTTACGAACAAACTTGTTACCATTTGCAGGCTGCCGCGTCATTAGATCCGCGAATAGCAGTAGCAAAGTTTGTAGCGACACCATGTGGCGTTTCGTCAAAGTACAACGTGTGTGGAACACAAAATTGGCACTTCAGTGTTCTCGTCGAAGAAGAATAATAAAAGTACTGCTAGTTAGCGATTAGGTCGCTATACCAACGCATTTAAGTGGAATGTGCAAGTCAGCACAATATAGCTCAGCGTGCCTTCTGGTTCCCCTCTGCATCATCAGATGTCGCTACCATCGTTGTTGCTACCGTATACCTCTCTGCTAAACCGCTGTTCCGCAAAACCGCAACACGCTATTGGACAGACTAGAACACTCCATTGTACAACGCGATATCATGATCAGAACTTCCGGCAGTGGCGCGAGGGAGAGCTTAAGGTAGTGAGATACTGCTAACGCTTTCCGATTTATCATCACTATTATCATATGTATTCTTTCCAGCAGGAACCCCGTTATTGCCCTTAGCGCAATCTCAATATCGTTTCGCATATATGTTTCATTAAGCATGTGGAAGGTATTCACAAAAATGTTTCGCTTGCCAGGGAAATCCATATGGAACGAATGTCCTCCAGCGTCGGGTCTTCCTTCGGTCGAGCCGTTTGCTACTGTTATTGCACGTCACTCTTAATATCATACTTAATATAACTGTTAATGTCACATGTTACACTAAGCAGAGCATCGTATAATCGTTTTACGTAGGTTCGAGCAGCTAAGTTAAATATATTGGCAAGTATTTCGCATTTCCTTCGTGACACCTATGTGGAACTGAACTTGGATATTTGTCACTGAATAAACCTTAATGATGTCAGCGCAAAGTCACAATAAAGGAGTCCGTACTGTGGTGTAACTTCACTCTGAAGGACCAAACTCTCACCAGGGACGCGTGTATTATTCCGTTAACCAGGCGAATCGGTTGTAAAGTTCTTTATTATAGTATCACTCGCCATACTGATGTAAGACAGACATACAGCTACCTTGTCTGGCCGCGTAGTCCTCTTCGTTATAAAGGGGAGTTCGTAGTAAAGGTGTAGATTCTACAGATTGCCGCAGTAAAAAAAAAAAGCGGCACAACTATACGTCTACCGTGTATACATTGTGCAGCTCACGCTACACCTATGGAGTATTCATTGACTGAATCAATGGCACAACAAACTGCCTAGTCAATATTTATATTTCTTAATGAATGGCGAAGTAATTGGGGTAGCTGTGCAGCAGTTTAATATGGTTCAGTCAATTAATCAGTCAATGAATCTGCCCACCGAGAATTATCAGTCAGTAACGAATTAGCAGTAGTGACGACTCACCAGTCAGCTCCTAGTCGATATTCCCACGCTAACTTTAGATGACGGCATCGGAGATTTGTTAGTGTATATCGTGATTTGTTTTAATTAGTGAGAAAAAATATGAAAGATTGACAAACACCAAAGCTACTCAATATTTTAGATTCGCGCCGTCTGGTTGTGCAGATTCGTTACTGAAGGGCGTTTCCAACTTTGATGCGGATGCACATTGAATGAACGACCCAGCTGTTCACTTTATACCTTAGCTTCTATATAAATCGCGCCTTTTTTTACTAATTCGATTCCTGCGTCCTTATTTGTTCCAAAATGAAATTGTCAGTTCGATCATAACAAAAACTTGTGTAAGTGTCGCAACGTCGGTGACGTCTGGAGAGAGACCGGAAGCAACGCGCTAAATAGAATGAGACTGAAAACACGTTCCTAAGATGCCAGTGGTGTAAGCTCGCTAAAAATTCGACGACCCAAAATGGAAAACGATAACGCGGAAAATTAGGAAATTGCCTGGGTTCAAAATTAACCCTTAACAAATACATTCTGCAAGGTGCAAATTTGCTGTTATCATACCGCAATGCCCCCTCACGTCTCTCCAACAAAGCTCAAAGCGCTAGCACACAGAAATTGTCTCAAATGTCGTTCTCCTTCATTCTTACAGTCGCATATATAGTGGAGACTATTTTCACGTTCGGCGCACAAAAAAAAAAAAAAAAATAATGCGACGACCAGCGCCTGCAAGCGCTGCCATCTTGCGGAATTTGGAGAACCTGATTTTTAGATAGACTCCGCGCTCGAAAGCTGGGTCTCACATTATAGGAAAGCCTTCGCTGTCGTCGCTCATGGCGAATGGGTAAAAAAAAAATACAGCAGGGCGCGGCATAGCAAGCGACATTCTCGAATCTCAATGCAGACAAATACTTCCCATTGCATTTTCTGGCGCGGTAAATCAGGATTGAGAGACGAGACGCATTCTTTGCACGTCGCAGCCACGCCAGCCATGTGGGCCTTTACCCTGCGATAATATGGTTCACTCTTTCATTTGTCTGTTATTTCTATTCGTCAATGGCATTTAGATTTTATTCTAAAATGGGGCCATTATCGCTATGTTTACTGCCGGAGCATCAGACTTTCTGGCCCTTTCTTTTCCCTTTACTTTTGGGCATCCCGATTCTGGCATCCGTTTTCTTTAGCACCTCTGTTCTGAGCCAATGTCGTTAGATTTTTTCAATTCATTCTGACGTGGTGCTATTATCTCGCTATGTTTACGACCTGTGCACGAAATGCTACGGCCTTTCTTTCCCCCTTACATTGGGGCAATCCGACGCTGATATCACTTTTGTCTTTAACATCTGTCCTGCGATAATGGCAAAAGGCGCTGTGACCTACGACCTTAGTTCACGACTGCTTCAGATGTAATGCAGAAGCGCTAAATGTCACACCTAATGCTTATATATTTTTTTGTCCCCTCACGCGTTCATTATGACTGCGTACTCAATGAGAAACTAAGCTTGGATTGATCCGCTTGTTATAATCGAGTATCGCAGAAAACACGCTTGAATCCATGTCGTTTTTGTTTCACGTGTTCTTCCTCTTGTTTCGTTCTTGTCAATAACGAAATTCAAAAAATCGTACGTGGCACGTCAGGCAATTCTAATTTCGAGCTACGTTATCTTTATGAAGAGGCGGGCGCTACTTTCACCAGAAATCGAAATAACTAAATAAACAATTTGTAAACGAAGGTCAATACGATCACCTTTCATTTAGGATAAATATTTTAGGACACCCGTTTCCTGTCATCTTTCGCATCTTTCGGCATTGTTTGGGGACGGATGTCACGAAATTTCTCATACTCTCAGAATTTATGCCTAAACAGGTACGCCTTTGTTGCAGGCTGGTTTCAGCAAAGATAGGGTAGAATGTGTCCCGAAGCGATTCAAAAGATTTATTTGGTGGAAGTTCGCCGACTTTACCTGACGTAACGTTGCGAATTGCCTTGAAAGAATGGTGTACACCGACTGAAGTAACCCATATAAAGAATTAGAATCTTCTTGTGTCGCAAGTGACATTTGAAGAAGTTGGAGCTTTGCCATTAATGAGAAGCAGTGAGGCGATAGCTGGCGCAATAATAATATGCGCCATAAGTTCTGCTCCCTTTCGAGTGGTATCGGCTGGCGTAAATATGAAGCAGAAAGAAAAATTCCGGCTTTATAGTTTCGAGTTGTTAGTCTTCATCTTCATCGTCGTGTTGGTTTGTGTAGGTGGCACACTGGTGGCAGAGAGATAGAGAGGCACAGCTTCTTTCTTTTACGTTTTTCCGATTCATTCTTTCGTTTCTTACCACTGGCTTCATAATTGTTCTTTTTTTTGTTGCGCAGGCGCTGCTTTGTGGATAGCCTGCGAAGCAAACCGTCAGCCAATAATCTTAGCAAGCGTTCAAGTGACCGGGCACCATGTTCTAACGGTGCAGTTACCGTATTCGATGAAGTATTGGCGGAGTTGTCGTAAGCTATATGGAATATTCGCTCAGCTATCTGTAGGCCCGGATATTTAGAACTGGTGGGGCACAGCGGCCTAATAAATCGAAGTTATCCTTGCCACTTCTCTCCCCGTTCGCTGGCGACGGCTGCTGCTGTCTTCGTGATCACAAAACAGGTGGAGCCACATCATATGAGCCTGAACGAACAACTCGGGCCACTCTGTCAGGGCAACTGAGGGTGCGGCCCGGAGTGTTTAAACATTCTTGGAAAATTGAGCCGGAATCGACAACGACTATTCTGTAGGCGCCCGAGCAGACGAGCAGAACAGCAGCTATATAGTGCAGAAGTCGGCAATAAAAAGAAGACAGAAGCTGACTACGCAGAAGTTAAGAAGTTGGTTGCAGAGAAGTTGACTACGCAGAAGTTAAGAAGTTGGTAACATAAGCCTATGAATGTGCAGAAAGAAGTTAGAGGAAGGAAATTGGACCATAGCACGCATTCAGTGCAGACCGTTGAGCAACCTAGAAGTGAAGAAGCAGTAGTGAAGACAATTTATGAAAATATCAAAGAAAACTTGGCTTGTAACCGATTCACACATGTGCGTGAGACACCCCGATTTTTTCTTTTTTTTGTTCCAAAGTTCTCGCAAACCACTTTGAGATTCCAGTAACGGGCACAAGCGGACAGCAAAATGACTAGAGAAAGGAGCTCATCACAGTTATCGCTGTAGAAACACATGTTTCAAGTACGGACGTAAACACACCGAGTGCATATTTCCGGCTAAACCACCTCGCGCGACAAACAGTTGTCACCGTTCGTTTACAAAAAAAAAAAAAAAAACGCTGTGTGCCTAAAGCAAGAGTGGGTGGGGAGGGGTTCCTCAGGACACATTAAAGTTATTTCCTCCTCCTGTGTGCCTGAAAGCTGCTATCATTGGCCGGCGACGTGTCGCATATACCCCCTTAATATCGCGGGGCTTTGACATTTGCGCGCATATTAAGAGACATCAAACGATGTACCCTGTCCCGCGAATGGAAACGGCGTGATAAACACGAACGAAACAAAGAAAAAAGAAGGAAAGCGCGCCATTATCTCCGAAATTGCACTTTGCGGGCAGATTGTAAAAGGCTGCGGTAAAGTACGGCGCGTGCGATGGGAAAATGATCCGCACAAATCGCGGCGTGCGACACACAATGACTCTTGTACACTCTCTAATGCACCCAGCACCCGTCGCTCGTAACGATTTCGCGCATATCCCTGCTTCGTGAACTGCGTACATAGCATACTTTAGTGCTCGCTCTGCCGCGTATTTGCGTGTATATTTGCGGACGCGCATAGCTTGATGGCAAGGGTTCTTTTCTGTAATGACCCCCGGCAATAACATAGGAAAGCGAGCACTCTATGTTTGCTTTATCTAACACGAACAAGGCCCGTGTTTGGTTAGAACTTGAAAGCCCGAGCAAACAAAACCTAGGCGTATTTGACCGCACCCAATGCCCTCATAAGTACGGAAAAGTAAGGCTTCATTTTGTAGTAATATTCGTCTAATAATAATAACAATAGTCTGTAATATTCGTTTCTGTAATGAGATACAATTGTATTTGTCGTATATTGTTTACTTCTTTGCAGCGTGAATTATTGCTTGTTTCATCGCTTCCGGAAAATGGTCACTACATAGCGCATACCGACAACGGTTCACAGCGTTGAAAAGAAATTGAAATTGCTCTAAACAGTCGCTTACTGAATAAGTGCAACGTGGTGTCACCCACCGAAGGACACACCCAAAAAAAAAGAAAGTGGTTTATTCGATGATTGCAAGCACCTGCAGTCCCAGCGTTGCCGTGATCAGGCAGCAGGTATAGAGCACGCATTTCAGGAGCGGCGCAGATCATTCCCAAAAGTGAATGATATGCGCCGCCGCTCCCACCACCATTTAAAATGCACCGGCTCTCGAAAAAATTTGGCGGATCACGTCACCTGCGACGCTGTGGGCGCCCCGCGGGAGACTGCGAGGATTAAACCACGAGCCTTCTCGGCGCGCCTCTGCGCATGCTCGCCTGTTGAACCCGCCGCAGGTCACGTGACCTCCGGCACATGGCGCTCGGGTCGCGTGTGCGCTCAGCCGCGCGGTCGGAGTACACCTCGGCGGGCTGGACCGCGCATGCGCCGTAACACACGGGACAGCACAGAGACGTCGCGAGCACGCCTCGAGTATCCGTAAATTGCTATCGCGATGAAATGGTATAAATACGTGGGGGGACATGAAAGTGATTAAATACTGGCTTACTGAAGCAAAAGATTACAGCAGGTTAGGCTGCCTCTAGAGCTAGTTACTTTCTTTTTTGTCATTCAGCCGGTCTCTGCGCAGCCGTGCGCGCCAGGACAGTGCATCGATGAAACTGATGAAAAAAGTTAATATTTAAAACTTCTGGCAAACATCTTGAAGCACTTCTGATAGGACCGTTGCGGTAAGCTTAATGTGCAAGGTGTCTTTAGGAAAAGCGAGTTGAAAGGCGCGATTGCCTGAAGAAGCACAGTGTGTTCAGACTGGCTGCGCGGTCGAGTTACTAGAAAAACCATGTCAAGCTATTTTTCAAGTTAAAAGCTGCCGATAGATGCGTAAGCGCACGATCTTTTGCACTCGCCAGAAAAGACGCTTTAGATCTGAATGGGAACTTTAGAGCGAATTACATGTACTCAATATCAATGAAAGCTATATATAAGGGTTTCAGAATATAACCAAGCCTTATATATAGCTTTCATTGATTACGAGAAAGCGTTTGATTCAGTCGAAACCTCAGCAGTCATGGAGGCATTACGGAATCAGGATGTAGATGAGCCATATGTAAAGATACTGGAAGATATCTATAGCGGCTCCACAGCCACCGTAGTCCTCCACAAAGAAAGCAACAAAATCCCTATAAAGAAAGGCGTCAGACAGGGAGATACGATATCTCCAATGCTATTCACAGCATGTTTACAGGAGGTATTCAGAGGCCTGGAGTGGGAAGAATTGGGGATAAAAGTTGATGGAGAATACCTTAACAACTTGCGATTCGCTGATGATATTGCCTTGCTTAGTAACTCAGGAGACCAATTGCAATGCATGCTCACTGACCTGGAGAGGCGAAGCAGAAGGGTGGGTCTGAAAATTAATCTGCAGAAAACTAAAGTAATGTTTAACAGGCTCGGAAGAGAACAGCAGTTTACGATAGGTAGCGAAGCACTGTAAGGAGTAAGGGACTACATCTACTTAGGGCAGGTAGTGACCACGGATCCGGATCATGAGACTGAAATAACCAGAAGAATAAGAATGGGCTGGGGTGCGTTTGGGAGGCATTCTCAAATCATGAACAGCAGGTTGCCACTATCCCTCAAAAGGAAAGTGTATAACAGCTGTGTGTTACCAGTACTCACATATGGGGCAGAAACCTGGAGACTTACGAAAAGGGTTCTGCTGAAATTGAGGACGACGCAACGAGCTATGGAAAGAAGAATGATGGGTGTGACGTTAAGGGATAAGAAAAGAGCAGATTGGGTGAGGCAACAAACGCGGGTAAACGACATCTTAGTTGACATCAAGAAAAAGAAATGGGCATGGGCCGGACATGTAATGAGGAGGGAAGATAACCGATGGTCACTAAGGGTTACGGACTGGATTCCAAGGGAAGGGATGCGTAGCAGGGGGCGGCAGAAAGTTAGGTGGGCGGATGACATTAAGACGTTTGCAGGGACAACATGGCCACAATTAGTACATGACCGGGGTAGTTGGAGAAGTATGGGAGAGGCCTTTGCCCTGCAGTGGGCGTAACTAGGCTGATGATGATGATGATGACATGTACTAAGTTGTCGTCCCGTGTTCCCTTCTTTTACCCTTTTCTCGCTAACGTACTACGCGACCCCCTTTAGGAGAAAGTTAAATTTAGCCATGGGGGGGGGGGGGGGGCGAAGCAGGGCTTTCTCCTGAACTTCTGTCTCAGGCTCTCCTATGATTTCCCCATTCGGCTTTTGCAACTAATATGGATAGCGTTCCTTTAAGTGGAAGAACATTTGTTCGCCTACACCCTTACCTTGCCGAACCTTTGTCTAGTGTCATAATGCTTATCTGATGCGCAGTACCTGACGTGTGTTCAAGTAACGACGTGGCATGGTGGCGCTGGACTATGACGCCGATACTGATGCGGCGGTTGATGATGATAATAATAATAATGGTTATGATGATGGTAACGTGATGACGACGAGTGTGTCTGACATTCCGCACACCACGTGACGACATGCGGGATGTGGGACATACCAGGGCGCGCCGGCCAAATTTTAAGAAGCAAGCTTACTTGCGCGATGCAATCATGGTCGCCCGCTCGCACTTTGGTTTATGCTTGTCCTCCGCCGAAAATGTAAACAAACAGTGACTGGTGCTTGTCGTCAGCACGGTCACAGAACTGTGAGGCGAGAGCCCGTTTTTTTTTTTCAGCCAACGGCATATAGCCACCGCAAAAGATTGCTTGCTGGCTTGCTTGTGTTTCGCGACCTGCAATACGCCATGTGATGTGACTATTTTTCATAATTAGTGACAGTCATCGCTGTAACACCCCGTATATTTAAAGTGAAATTAGCGAACTGAAATTCAACAGGAACTTGCAGTGAACGACCACTGAGCCTATTTCTGTGAAATCGTTGTATTTGAAAAAGAGAGCCCAGTTATATCGTCTGATTGTCGATAAGTTTTGAGTGACTTTTTAAAGAGATATTTGTACCCACCTGTTTTCTCTCCTTTTCTTTTCACAGGTGAGTTGGCGCCTTCCTGCTCAAGTGCGGTGAGTGTTAAAGGGCCCCTCACCAGGCTCCATAGCAAATTGTGGTTATACACTGGAAGTTGTTACGTACCCTCTAGAAAGCGTTCTGCCACTAGAAATTTTCAGATCGGCTCATTAATCGCCAAGGTATAAATATTTGAGTGCCACGAACTCATGATTTCAGGAGGCGAGCTCCACAGCCAAGCGAGGCACTCCCTTCACTCGCCCCGTCTAGCGTCCGCAAACGAAATTGCCTCTCTGCGTTCTCCCATACCGGACCTCAAGGATCACGTGACGCATACGTCACGCGCCCCGCCTTAATTTTGATTACCCCTCGCTTTCTCGTGGCGCGGCGCACTTCCGCTGACGGCGTCGTGCGCGAGCTGTTGCGATTGTCTCGGTTCCCGCAGCGCACAGAGAGAGAGAGAACAAACTTTTATTGCAAAGGTTGAGGGGAGTTTGCTTTCCCAGCGGTGTGCGCTAGCATGGCGTCTGCTTCGCCGCGACGCTATCAGCCCAATCCGCCAACCGTGTCTGGTCTTCCGGGTTGGGAGTTTTCGTCTTCATCTACCCACTCTTCCTGTGAAGGAGCTCGCCTGAAGAGTTTTCTCGGGAGAGGATTCTTTTGCAGCGCACGATTTTGTGCGCTGTGCACGAGGACACCTGACCAGCAGTATAAGTCAGTGCTTGCACGAACACTGAGGCATACACAAGCGGATCACAGAGCATGATCCCGCTCTAGAACATGGTAGAAAATCACATAGTTTCGATATCTGCGCGCGACTGCACGACGTGGGAACAAGCAGACGAAACGGAAGTACGTCCCTTCCAGCGGCGCGAAGTTAAACGAAAACATGCAGACATTCGGCTTGTGCGCTTTATTATTTCTCTACGCTTTAATTCGTTTATTCAAGTAACATATTACTCAAATAAGAGATGTTGCCTTGAATAATTCTCGAAGTGACGTGTCACAGTGCAAACACGTGTACGTAGGCGCACTACCACGTGTGCGCCATCCTCCCGCTAGGAGCGCGGCTGCCGCGAGAAGGGAAAACGGCGTTCGGTTTCAAATTTCGGATCTTTCCGCGGTGCGTAGCGATGTAGATTGAATGAATAGAATTTATTGATAGGAAAGACAGAGAGGTCGACCTGAGCTAGTGCACTCTAGTCTGCTACTCTGCACTGGGGAAGAGGGAAGGGGAGTGAAAGTATTGGGATGGATGATGATGATAAGAGAAGTGGTGACTGCTTATGCACATGAGACAGTTGCCTCGCTAGAGCCGCTCGTCAAGCTTGGTGTCCTGCAGGAACTTCAACAATACTTTTGTTGCTCGCATTGAAATTGCAGTGTCAGGCCATGGTACGAGGATCGCTTCCTCCGACAGTAGTTTTCTGCCAACGCTGTAATGTAATGCTTTGCAGACACCATCGTTATCGCGCAGTGTATGCTCTGCTCTTGTGAGCTCAAAATGGCCAGACCTGGTGAGGGGCTCTTTAAGGAGTTCTCTGGCTCTTTCTACAGTGTGTGGAAAGTATATATATAGATATATTGCTGAAACAACGAGGCGGGGCATTTTCATCATGTGTGCATATTGTGCAGGTAATTTATTGCTGTCCATCGATATTGAGATGCCACGGCCGCGATCTCGTAGTGATGCCATTCCTCTTCGCGCATTTCGCGCTTTGTGATTGAACATGATCGAAATAAACAGCGCAACCTTAACGCACAAAGAATGCACACATCCTTGCTCCACCTGCGTTATCTGCCAGAACAGCTGAATGTAAACGTCGTCGATGACAACGGCATAGAATGAAGCGGAAGGTTGTGGCTACAACGTGCCCGCCCAGGACCGCAACAACCACCTTGATTCTGATAGTTCGCGATCGACCCTTGTGCCCTTGAGGCGACGATGCTTCAGTGACGCGTACACCTTCTTCATTGCAACGTTTAGTCCGACACCTGAACACATGCTCGGATCCTGAGGCGACGTCCAGATGTCCTGATATCCAGTCCCCCCTTAAAATTGGTGTGCGCAGCGCCAGCGTAAGGCACGTGACCAACTCATGGAGTCCTTCTAGGCTTTTACTCTTCTTTTGCTGGGGAGAGACGACAAAATGTTTAAGGAGTATTGAAGAGAAGTCGTGAGTACATAATGAGTCGCCGTGAGGAAAGTTGGCAGGCATGGCGAACTCGGCTGTGCCTGACGAACTACAAGGCAGAAAGGAAAGCTAGAACGTTATTATTATTATTATTATTATTATTATTATTATTATTATTATTATTATTATTATTATTATTATTATTATTATTATTGACCCCACCTGGTCGAACATTTGCGGTTGAGAATCTATGACATCTTACCAACCAACGAAATCGAACTGTATCCATGGCACAAGGCCGACCTGTGTTCAATTTTGGAAATAACACGCACTCGAGAGCACCTACCGTTGTATCAGACACCGTTGCAACAGCCTGGACGTTGGATCAGAAATTTATGCAACCCGAGAGAAGCCTGCGTGCCTTCACTCTTGCTCTCATTTAACAAGAAAAACAAATATGTTGCCTAGTCTATCAAAGCGCAAATTCTGCTTCCTTTTATTGAGGAAGTGATATAGGGGCACAGGAGGGCAGTTTGGGCAATACCTTCAGTCAAAGGTTTATATTTCCATAATTTCCAAGGTGCCAAGAAACTGTCAGACCTGACAAGTAGTTAAAGGTCAGTCGTCCTTACAGACGGCGCATAGCGTTGTTGGTACAAGAATTACCACGAAATGAAGTTAAAAAAAGAAAAGAAAGAGAACACTGCCGTCCAAGTTTATCTATTTCTGTAGACGTGGTGACTAAATAGTTAATTAGAAAAGTTGCGAAGAATTACTTAAGCCCAAATTTCTTTTACTTTCATGCTTTGAGGTTTGCGGTGGTGGTCTCCGGTGTCCTGTGGGACCAAACAAGTGCGCTTTCTTGTACTTGGCGAGCATAAGGGGCTCGCTACGGTTCAAAGCGTGTGGGTTTTATTGCGGTATTTCCTATAAATTACGTATGCGGATGCTCGGGACTGTTATGAGTGTGTTTTGCGAGTGGCGCAAAATTTAGCTCACCGCTGTAGCGTAAGTGCAAAAGTCACCACAGTTTACTTTAGCGAACGGTATGGGAATGATGTGGCAAATTTTTGTACGAACTTAGATGGGTGTGGAATAAATGTAGCCCGTACGAAAGAAATCTTTTATCAAATGCTATAAATCATTACGTGGACATACTACCCTACGATTTCCCAGTGTGCAGAGGAAAGATCAAGGCAGACCAAGTTCATAATCATTGAAAACAAGAAGCAGCCAACAGATTATTTATACGCAGAGTTTGAACTATATGTGTTAATTACGGCGTGTGCAGTAAATTACGTATTCGAGCATTCAGTTTTGCGACCAGCGCAAAATTTAACGTAGTAGTTCTGCGGAAACGCGCAAAGTGGAGATGAGTAATAAATAATTAGCGCAAAAATTAGTACCCAGCTCATGGCACCACTGAAAATACCCCGGAGATAAAAAAATGGAAACAAAAATAAAAAAAGCAGACATAGCAGTTGTGTAAAGTGAGTCTATTGGAACTTCTTAGGGGGGTAAATTTCACTAATGAAATTGCAACTTAGACGAAAGTGCTTTACTGTGTGCAGGAATTTCGTTGGAGTCTTACTCACAAATTTAGAATGTATTTCAGGGTGGCGTATGAGGCGTCAATTTTATCAACATTAAATATGTCGCACTTGGTGGGGCTTACAGATCTGTGATATCTTTCGATTGCTAAGCTATAGTTGTAAGCTTAACACGCAAGCTTTCCTGAAATTTCGCAATTTTCTACGAAAGATCTAAAAGTATATGTTTCCTGAACTGAAAGTTCACTAGCTACAGTTGCCATAACTTTTCATTTTATATTTAACAAGCCGCAGGAAATCACCGCGCTTGTTGCCGAGAAAGCTGGTTCTTCCGTTGTTATGTTTCTGGACAGGAGCATAGCAGTTGAACTTTCGTGTTAAGGATAATGTCGGTGCAGCTTTCATTAGTTTCGATGACCGCATTTGCCTCGCGACCTCCAGGCTGTGTATGACTGCAACGCGATCGCGTGAACAGATGTGGGTGCGTGAAAGAGGGAAGGAATTTCTCTTCTCTCACCTTCTGCCGAAATAGCGCCACCTTTGTCACGTGACTGCCTGCGTTCGTGTGAACGCTCTAGTGCGAAAGCGTTATATATGCCCCATCACGCGAAAAATCCGTCGGCAGTCGGCGGAGTGACCGAGAGACGGCACCAAAAATGGCCGACGGCGCAAAGAATGAAAACATGTCAAAAAATGATCCGTTTGACGTCAGGTTTCTCAGATAGGTTCCTCTAAACAAACAAGTTAATTGCTTTGAAAAGGATATTTCGTACATTTCGGTCAGGATGCGAATCTAAACCACGCCTCCGGGGTGCGAGATCACCATGGTTCTCGCAGACTAAGAGTGCGGCCTAGTGCGCGCGTCATTCGTCACGTGACGGCGCAGCCAATGAGGACGTGGCACCACGTCATGAGGGCATAAAAAGAGTGTACAAAATAAAAGCATATATTTCACCAAAGGGACTATAATGCTTTCGCATTCCTACACGTAAGTAGTCTTAAGCGTCTCCGCCGAATTTTTGTAGTGAAGCTGTTAAGGCATTGTTCCCCAGGATCGTCTCCTTGAGTAGACACAAAACTATCATCATCAGAATTGGCTCCAGAATCGCCTTCCACAGCTGGCTCGTTGGCGCCCCTCAGCGATGCCGCTTGAGCGTGCTCGTGCCCCTGCTCCCGCGTTCGTCGACGTAATTAGGTGATTATTTATCGAGTTAATTAATTAATCGATCAACTAAGAAGCACGAAGGTAACCAATTTTACAGCGAAAGGGCTAGTTTCCCCAGGATCGTGCCCGTGTGTAGACACAAAACTCCTCAAGAGGGTGCAATGGCGGGCCGACCCACGGCGGAGGTGCAGTTCGCCATTAAAGAGCCCACACACACAGCTTCGCTAGTCATCCTTCTTCAGAGTGGAAGGGAACTTACTCTTTTTTATCTTTTTGGCATTCTTAAAGCTATGGTTCATCGCGCTTATTTTCTTTATAGCCTATGCCTGTCTCTCCCCAAGTTTGAGGAGGAGCGTCAGCGTAGCCATTTACTCTCTGTAGCGCTCAAAAAAGGAGCGGATAAAGTCGGGCGCGTAGAAAAAGAAGTCGGGAGAAAAACAGCGACTTGTTGATACAGTCGCCACTGCACAATGTGCGCGTGCTTAATACTAATTAAGTTATGCATGTTGCGAGGAAAGAGCGCTTGTCTATTTATTTATTCCTTCTTCATCTTTTTCTGTAGCCTATACCTCAGCAGAAATGTCCTTAATTTGCTTGTGCTGCATTAATCGCCGCTCACGGGTTTGCTTTGCCAGCGGCGCCAGAAATATGGCTGGCGCACGCGTTCAGCTTGCGAGGCAGGCGCTACAGAGTGTCTAATTCTCTGCTTCCCATTAGACGGCGCTTCGAGTCAGCCCAGCTAGCCTCCCGCACCGGTCGCTTTACGCTTCTGCTTCGCTATCACTCACAGCGCACAGAAATGTTCCGCTACTGTAGGATATCTTTCTCTCTCTCTCTCTCTCCCTCTCTCTCTCTGTATCTCGCTGGTCTTCTCGCATGCGCGTTTTTTGGATATTCGGGTGAGGACCCACACGCACTAGTGCACGTGCGTGATTTATGCGTGCTGCCTGCGGTCGGTCGCGCAGGTACCGGAAGCAACCGACCCCCGTAGGCTAGAAAGCCCACAAACTATACGCGCGCTCGCTTTTTTCTACCACAACATTCGCCTACGCACGCACGTGCAGACACCCCCTACTCCCCCCCCCCCCCACACACACACCACGCATGCGCGCACGGTCCCATATAAGGCTGCACGGCGACACACACACACGCGCGCATCACGCATGCGCAACATGAATGACGGCGGTTCCTGGCTTTCTGCGTTTGTGTACTTCTGGAAGAGCATGGTGCAAGCTGCTGGCGGACGCACCCTTGCAGTGGAATGCCGGCAATGAAAGCTTATATAGGGACAGAAGTCAGCGATGGGAGAACATCAGCCATGGTTCGGCTCTGACGCTGCGCTACAGGGCTGGAGGTCGAAGGTTCGATCCCGGTCGACGCGGTCGCATTCCAATGACCGCGAAATAAATAATAAAAAAAAAAAACTCGCGTACCGTGCGTTGGGTGCTCGTGAAAGAAGCCCCGGGCGGTTCAAAATAATTGCGCGCAGTCCCGCTCCACGGTGTGCCTCACAATCATATCGAGCTTTTGACAAAGTAAAACCTCGGATTTTACGGATTTTGTAATTCCTGAGTTGGAAACTTTTGCAATATTTTGCGTCCTCTCTTCATGCTCATACGCTAGGATGCGTTGGTGCGCCTTCTTCACGCTTTATCCGTGGGTTAAAAGTGAAAACGTGCTCTATAACTAGTACATAGCTTCTTAGTGTCCATAAAGAGAGCACTTAATGCTCAGTGTCCGAGCCTGCTCAAGTCAAGGAAATCACAGCCTTTAGTAATGCTTGGCGATGCTCTTCTACATTCATTATGTACATGACTTGCCAAGCGGGAGCATTAAGGGGCCGGAGAAAAGCCTCTTCCACAAGCCAGAAACATAGTCGGCCCATAAATGATTAAGGCCAACCTGCATCGAGATAGACGGCGGAATTGCGCATGCTGATGAGCGTGGCCGAGACATCAATGGAGATGGAGTAAGAGATTTAGGCAGTGAGGGCAAACTTAAAAGCGCGAGTCCAATCGGTGGACACGGGTAAAACGCACTTATGGCTGCGCACGGATGAATAATGTACATTATGTATAGCGGGCCTCGTTCGTAATGGTCAGTGAGGTACGCTTTGCAGGTACCGAAGAGGGACTAGTGCAAACATGGCGCCCACGTCACTGACGGTGACGGTGGGAATGCTTGCTTGCTTGCTTGCTTGCTATCGACTGAGTGCACTTTCATTGCATATTCTGGCTTCGCTTGCTCTTTTCCATTCTTGTTGAATGCCCATGATATTCGGAATCTTTTTTTTTTCTCTGTGTGCGTGCTTACGTTTCAAAGCGAGCTATGGGTCGCGTGGACATGCACGGAAAGCGAATAAATTAATATGATAGAAACTGTAGCGTTTTTGGGTTTTGACGTAACTGAGACGTGGGACTCGTTCGAGGAAAACAAAGTGTCGAACAGACGATGTTGAAATCGGCGAAATATATTACGTGGACGTATTCCTTTTGGAGGAAACACTCAGGCTTTGCCGAGGTAAGCGCTAGCTGCAAAGTGCTATCTCGCAGTATTATTATTTTGCCCTGGGCCTGGAAATGCAGAATATTTCTTCGTTTATCTGAAGCCGAATGCGCGCGGGCCGAGTCGGAAGTCGAGTTGACTCAGCCCGAACCGACCGTCTTTTATACGCACCTTGCCGAGCTGGTTGGGCGGGTCAACCCACACTTTGCAAGCAAGTTGATCGAGCCCGCCTGCACCACTCGCTGTGTCCCAACACCCGATATGGTTTATTTCAACCGGACTCCCGACTTACCGCGCAACGACTCGACCTGAGTTTGCATCAGAATTGTAGAAGTGCAACGTACTTGAAGTACAGCATTTTCGGCAGCTCTCTCTTTCTTACCCAACTATCGTGCTGTGCCGCAAAAGCTATTGGTCGCGCCAGCAAACCGCAAAAAGTGGTCCCGCAGTGACTAGCTCCTCCATTGCCCACTCTTGGTCGCCCTCCGGTCAGCTCCGCCTGAGTGGAAGCTTTATCGCGGAAGGATCAGTGGATCACAATGGGTAAGCCCCTCCCGCCTTTTCTTTCCTGGGATGACGTAGACGGCTGTCGTTACCGATTGGCTGACGCGAGTCCTATAGCTTTCGGTGCACTGTACGAAGTTTCGTGAGACGGCGTGCAGAGGTATCTCGTATCGCAAACTGTCTGTCTTTTTCCCCCCCTACAACCATAGCCTCCGAGATCGCACCAGCGCCCGCCGATTCGATCTCGGAAGCCATGTCGGAACCACAGAATTTTCTAAAGAAACTACTATAGGAAACTTTGGAACTATAGCATCTGCGGGACCTGCAAGTATACGGTGGGTATATGCCGGCATGGGAACGATAGTTAGGACGTTTAGGTTATTGCACTCATGTTACATTGTACTAGAGGGCGCCTCAGGTGGCCCCTTACTTGTGCATATTTCCGCTGCTAACTAATAAAGCAGCCTTCGTTCAGCTGCCGCCGTGTGTGCTTGCTTGGGTTGAATGCCGTTACCCAAGCGCCAGCCGAGCATACAAGTTATATGCCTAAAGTCAGTCTTTGTGACTTCATACGGTTTTGCGACTTTGCAAAATAATCATTTTCATCGCATTAGAACCGGGATAGAATTAGATAAGATATCAGTTCGTATTAGATATCAATTCCCGGTGTTTTAGTCAATACTCTCTAATTCCTCATGACTGTTAATGGTCGGCTATTAGTCGCAACCGTAACTGTGGTTGCGAGATACAGAGAAACTATACCCTAAAATTAGAAGCACAAACTTCTGGCGGCGTCCACGTAGTCGCCTAAATGTCATCTCGCATGGGGGGGGGGCGGGGGGAGATGTGGGATTGAAAAGCTCTAGGACAGAGAGAAGGCGGAAGAAAAAAAAAAACAAGAACGGGAAAAGAAAGTGGCATCAAAGAATTGCTGCGGGGCGCAGAAAAGAAAAATGAGATACCTGGCTATAAAGAAGCTTTCTTACTTTTTCATTGTTTCCAATTATTTTCCTTCATATCCCCCTTCTTCGTTCCTTCCATACGTTACATATATACATTTTTCATGATACTGTTCTTCGTATCCTTGTTTGTTTAAACAGCTCTTTCTCATTACGTAATTGATTGTATTATGCTTCTCGGTTCTTTTCTTGCCTTTCCACGACTACATAAGCCTAGAAAAGCCGTTCGAGTACGTGGCGTAATGAGATCATTAAAGAAGAGTCGAGGTAGAGCCCCATCAACCTCCCTAAAATTCTTGCCAGAGGCTCAGCGTCCCAATTTCGGCTTCGCGTTTAAATGTCTCAGATTTAGGAAGGAGGACTCGTTTCGGGCTAAGCTCTCCATTCGTTACGCAGCCGCTGACAGCGAGAGGGAGCCCACGCAGTGTAAGGACCATCAGGGACGAGCAGCAGCGGTAAGATTGGAAACTGAGATGGTCGGACGTTATCGTGGAATGGAGCGATTTCGCCACGACTGGTTGGAGTGCGGAGAAATATGCGTGACTTTCGCTTCATAAATCGTGCCTATTTTCCCTTCTCGTTAGCTTACCTTATTACGCATCTGCTCTGCACGATTACTGCGATTTCTGTGAGCGATTACCGTCGCTGAAACATTTAGAAGTGGTTTTTGTTTTCTCTTCTTGTTTCACTACACATGTTCCGACTTCCGCCTGTGGCAATGAAACTCGTATGGTTAAAGGAATGGAACAAAACAAAAAGTTATTGCTAACCCCCCTGTCTTAAGTGACTTAGCCGGCTTAATGAATTCTACGACGGTGTTTTGATAAAAAGTAGAAAAAAAAAAGAGATTTGGAAATCTTGATGTTTCATAGCCCCAAAAGAAAGGTAATTATTTGTAAAACACTTGCTACCCGTTTCTTAAATGCAGCGATACAAATCTGAAACCCTGCGCGCGCGCGTGTGTGTGTGTGTGCGTGTGTGCGTGCGTGCGTGCGTGCGTGCGTGCGTGCGTGCGTGCGTGCGTGCGTGCGTGCGTGCGTGCGTGCGTGCGTGCGTGCGTGCGTGTGTTAGGTCAGCGTTCGGAGGAGTAATGGCCTATGAGATGCGTTATCACTCCAAGCAATACTTTTCGTCCACGTGCGCACACTCCTTCGTTTGACGCGCCAAAAGCACAGCAACAATTCGCTATATGCGCAGCTGCTGCTGTAATCATACGACGACGTCAGCGAAAAATTCGCAAAAGCAATACCGGATTTACGCTCAAAGCGGACGCCTCGGTATTACGAAATCGCAATTGCATGTGCGACAGAATAGCGTAGCGATTACGAAAAAAATCCTGCTTGCTGTCCATTTGCTCTGCCGTCATCAACAGAAGAACTATAACGGGGGAAAAAAGATAACAGGGTCAGCGGTTTACTTTCATGCCAAATTGCCGTGCGCTCAGGCGCGAACTTATTCGCAAGTGCGCGGAACGAGCTTGCGTGCTTTCCAAGATGGCCCTACAAGCAACGCGTGATTGCTGGAGCGAAGAGAGAATGAAGAAGGAGAAAGTAAGGAAGCGATCAGCCATTTCTGTCTTTACTGCCAAGCGCTTCAGACGCGGTCCCAAGGCCTCACTCCCCTCTTTGCCACATCCGAGGCATTCTTTTAATAAAACTTATCCTGATCCGCTGCTCATTTCAATAGGGGACTCCTTAGCAGTGATCGTTGGAGTAGCGGCCCATACGTAGAAACGGACTACAGTGGACGTCAATCAACGAACTGAATGAATAAGGGAGAAAGTGCTTCCCTAAGTAAAACGTGAAAGAGGGGCAAGAAATGTGCATATTTTTGTTTAAAGAAAAGAAGAAAAGAAAAGCGAGTGGGCGGTTATCTTACCAGCTGTGTGGTAGTATTGGTGCACTTTAGAAAAACAGAGAGGGGAAACTGAAAATGGGAGGTGAGGGTTTACGTGTTGGAAGGGAACGACGGAAAAGAGGGTCATATAAATTTGGCTCAATTTTGTTTTCTCAACAACATGCCCGCTCTCCGCGGTGCGCGAGCCAAGTGTGCATTATTACTTCGCGGGAGTGTGTTTTTATGTGTCTGACTCTGTGTGCGTTCGTGTGGTTGTTTGTACGGGGGTTCTTTTTTTTCCCACGATTCGAACTACCTTGTCAAAGAACATCATTTGCTTCGGCTTCTTTGCTGCGTTGCGTGTACTCCGATTGTGTGCTCTTTTGACATTCCTAGCCGACTTCGCGCATTTTCTGGAGGCTAACTATCTATCTCTGCGTGTTTGTGTCTTACCGTAACATCGCCATCTTCGTACGAGGTGTCACGCGGCTCGCTCTATTTTTCCGCCACTCCGTTTCCGCGCTGCTTGAAACGGCGGCCGCTGAGCGGCGCCTCATTCCCCTCCTCGTTCTTTCGAATCATCGGTGCAGCTCTCCTATAATGCTGGTTCGCGCATGCGCACACACTGGGAGAACGCGCTCCTGTTCCTATTGTCTCTTCCACTCCACTTCTTTCACTGCACTTCTACGACCTTGCTCTCTCCCTAGCTTCTCCTCGCCTGTCTCGCTCACCCCGCCAGCAGCCTCCGGCGCTCTCTGGCCTGGCGTTCCGTCGAACGATCGCCGAGACCGAGGAGAGCCCATTCGGCTCTGCTGGGGTTCAGTCGTGCTATCGCAGCTTCGTCTTAGCTCGTCCGCGCGTTATCTCGGTCAACCTACACCTCGTGTCGACGCTCTCCGGGTAGTAAAGACTGCGGCCTGCGGCGTCGGTCAAGCCAGGGCCCTGGGGCTGTGTGCACAGAGAAATTCCACAAGCTACACTGTTTACCTATCGTTCGCGTTATAGCCCCTATTATCGCGCGCCTGTCAGGTGCGTCGTCTGCTTCGCGCGCTCTTGATTCAAGCCGTCTGCTGTGCGGCGGAGTCGCCGCAGTGTATAGCCTTCTGGATTGGCTGCGGATTTCTAGTCATTTTTTTACCACCGTTTCGTCACTCCCATGGCCTTGTGTTTTCTCGCGTGAACGGGAAGTGAGCGACATTGCGACGTGTATGTGTCACACCCGGACAGCCGTTTATTGTGTCCTGGTCGTGACAAATCTAAGAGCAACTAGACGTCAATTTAGTCTCTGAAGTGCAGAGTTGGACTGCATTACGACATCGGGTGTCATTTGACATTGCGTCACCGTAACGTTGTTACAGAAACAACGTCGCTTTCGTTGACATTCCGCTGAAGGAAAAAAAAAACGTTTTTCTTCTGGATTTTTTTTTTCCTTTACTGATAAATTCTCGCTCTTCACTGCCAGCAGCAATGCCGGGCATCTTGCGACAAGTACTTCTTGTGAAGTGTTCGTGACTTCGTTGTGGCTAAGCAAGGGTGGACCGCATTACTACATCTATCCATCGGTGTGAAACAATGGATGACTCTTGTGTTTTCCGAAGACCACTTGGATTTACGTCAATGCTAGTGCTGCCGGGATTGCTTTTCCTGTGCCAAAGCGCTCTTGCCAGAAGGGGTAAGTTGCTGAACACTTGTTGCTCTTCGCGAGTTTTTTCAAGTTTTCGGTGTATCTTAAAAGGGAGGTTGCTACATTGAAGTGAGTACCTAAGGAATGACGTCAGAGCGTGTCACAAAAGATGAACCAATGGGCCATCTTCAAACTTCTTGAAACGCTTGCAGGAAATTTTTTGCAAAACGTGTGAAAAGCACGTATTGTTCACTAATATGTGTATTGTGGCACTTACTAAAGATTGTGATATGTGTGTATCATCAATAACTTCCGATAGACTACGATTCTTCTTTTTCTTAACTGCATTTTACTTCGAGATACAAAATGCTGGGTCCATGTTCACAAAACTGTTCTTAATGCTAGAGCGCTTCGTAAAAGCAGATGTCAGCCAATCGCGATGCTGAGCTGGTGAATTACACTCGGCAATAAAAACTTTTGTGAATTCGACTTCTGGTTGATGCTGCGTCGCGTAAGACTGATGCCAATAGGCCGCGGTCGCTTTTTAAGTTCGCCTGTTCAAGTCACGAGGTATACGGAGGCAACAGGGACTAAACAGTAGTGATTGCCAGACGTATTTCCGTTGGCGGAGGTGTACAACGACGCACGCTTTTGCGACCACCCTCCGTAGGGCTACCCACACGTCACAACTACACCCACCATTTCGTCGCCGACCACCTGCGTAGGTCTGGGCGGGCCCTCACGACTTCGCCACAGCAGGAACTCTTGGTTATGCCGACGCGGCGAGACATCTTGCGGATGCTGCGTCACAGCAAGCCTGGTGAGGATGATTTGAGGCATTATCTTTTTGTTGCTTTTATCTTCTGTTTCGCTTTATTCTCAGCTACACGTGTTCAATGGTGGTCGTCTGCACTTATTAACGACACTAAACATCACGCGAATATCTGTTCACTGCAGACACGCTGGTGTAAGATCTGAGCTCCCCCATTTTGTACTCCTGTGCTTTGCGCATTCAATGCCAGATTGAAGACACTTAGGCATTGCGACGACTTGCGTGATTAGTGTCTAGAGAATACTAAAATTGGGGAACAGAGCACGTTCGTTAGGCGGCTTTAAGAATACAGCCCGACCTTGACGTCACTACTGCGTGTTGCGACGCCGCGTTTACGTCCTGCCTTAGTCTGCCATTGCTTTGTCTTCCGTTTTGCTGCTGACGACCCAATACTGCTTGCCAAGAAAAGGAACAAACTGAAGATAGGGGAGCCGTACGTAGCAAATAAATAATAAGCATGCGTGACGCAAGGCAGGATATGTATTATTCTAGTTAGCTAAGAGAACCAGGTACCGAACGTTGGATTCTCAAAGACGGCAGACAATTGACCACGGAAATGAAAAGAACGTAACGCAGTTCTGCGTTATGCAAATAACATCCACTAAGCGAAATTCATCCCGCGTTAGTAAATGCGTAAATATTTTCCCTGCTATCGCATTCCTCGTCGTCGTCACTGGAAGCTAGAGTTATAAGGCTCTCATTACCTCCTACTTGCACGCGCCTATCACCACCACCAGCATTCGGAGATAAACGCTGCCGGGATAAGAGCAAATTGGTCTCGGCGGTCAGAGACAGAAAGGGAAAAACTGAACCGCCGGTCAATAAACATAATTGAGCAAATGTTATGCGCGCGCTTTTATGTTCACAGCTTACACTATAGGCCCGTTTACAGAGCAAGTAACCGGCGCCGCAGCTCGCTTCTTCTCTGCTGATCTCACTCGCAGCGAATAGAAAAGCAAAAAACTCGTGAAACAACTTCCGTTGAGGCCACGATGCGGTCGGTGGCGCTCTTCTTCAACTCGACTGTGTGCCTTCGAGGCTTGTAAACAGATAAGTCTTCGAGGAGCTGTCGTAGGCGCTTGTAAACATAACGAGGCACGGAGGCCGCCGCCAGCATTTCCGCTGGCTCCCGTTCAAACTGGGATTTGTTCCACAAACAGGCTCCTACAGCTCGCATGAATGTCCAGTTGAAAAAAAAAAAAAGAAAACTACTATAACAAGATCGCGAAGGAAGCGCCTGTTGTTTTGAGGTCAGCGGCCAGACCCCGTTGGTTAAGCGGATGTGTTTTTCAGCGGCCCCTATGTCGCGCTACGTGGGTTGCTGTGTTCATTCGCTAATGTAGGTGGTGTTGCACTCGTTCCAAGTGAAAGAGAACATGTATTACAAAAGTGGCCTCGCTTTTCCTGTGGCAAGGTCAGCGGGTAACTTCCGCATTGCGTGACGATCGACGGGATGTTTGTTCTCTGGCAGTTTGAGCAATGAACATGACCGGAAGAGGGGCTAGTGCTTAAATAGAGCTCGACAGTGCAGGCTGAGAACATCGCGTTCGCAAGTAAGTCCGAAGGCGCGGAATACTTAATTTTTTGAACTATAATAGTTCTGAAGGTGACGCCACAGCTTTCCCACAACTAATGCATGGCCGTACTATGCACGGCGACCCGTAAATTTTGCGACCGTCAAGGACAGCGAAAAACTGTAGCTTTTTCTTTTTTTTTTTTTTGCTTAAACGTGCATCAAATTCGCCAAAGTGCATAATGCAACGCTAAAGTAAAATCTCCGACACTCCGAGAACTTTTGCGAACATGTGTCTGTAAGAAACAACAAAACTGAGAAAGGGATTGGTTCAAAGAGAAGAGGAAAGGCCTGTCGATGGCACCGTAACAATCTAGCGCGCGGCCGACACCTGAACGTCGGTCAGCACTGTGAAGCATGAAGAGGCAAGGGCAAAGTGGCCTTGCTAGTTCTTGCGACAGCAACTATGTAAACCCTCGAGGCGCATGCCCGTCGCTACCGTGGTCCTTTCACTTCGTCGACACGCACGTGGAGCCAGCGCATCGCATGGTACACAGTCTCCAGGGGCGCGATCGGAGATATTTTGTTCGATACGCGTTCTCTTCAGTTGCTGCAACGTCACAAAGTTGCAGTATGCAAAATTTGTGACAGCGGGGCGGAGAGAGCAGCCAATCAGGAAGCGGTGACCTCCCCGGAAGTTTACTTCCATCGTTTGTCGTCTGCTCGCAAACAGTATACTACAAAACCAAATGTTGCTCGCCTTCCAAATGAATAAAATCGTTATCTAAAAAATGTATTTTTTTCTTCTCAAGCCCAAACACGTTTTCAAACAGTAGTACGTGTGACTACTGCAATTGATAACTATTAGGTTCTTTGCGTCGTCCCTAGGTGGTGTCGCGCACAGCGAGAAGAAAACAGAAAAAAAAAAGAACGACGGTAAGAGTGGCGCACTTTTCAAGAGGCAGCGACAACATTCCAGTGGCTCGCTGGCACCGATGATGTTGTCGATTTCTGTGTATAACCAACGAATTATTTGTTTCGAGAAACAAAAACGACGCCGGAATTCACTTTCTGCCATTTCTTCAAACGCGTTTCGCACCGCCACCCGCTCTCCTCCTTCCTCTAGAAACGCCAGCGCAACAACCTAAGTTCCCAACGGAAGCGCCATTTTCTCGAATTAAACTGTGGATTGGATTCAAACGTGCCATTCCGCAGCCGAAAAGGCCGACGGTTGGATCCAATCCAATCCACCAGACGCGCCATGCGAAGCCGTATGATCGCTCCAAACTTCCCAGCTCCCGTCGGGTTCGGCGCCTAGCAGACAAATGCTCGGTGGAAGGATGATTGACAGGAGCGTGTCGTCATTTTGACGTCACCAAAAACGTGGCCGCGCCCCGCGGCTGGCGACGTCGGCGCGGAGTAGGCCAATCGCGCGCGCCAGTAACCGAACGAACGCGCCGAACAACCATCTCCGATCGCACCCCAGAGACGCAAAGTGCGTTTGGCTGCAAAAGCGAAGGAGGAAGGAAGGAAAGAAACCTTTTTTTTTTTCAAAAAGAAAATTAGGCAAGCGGGGTTCGGGCCCTTAGTCCAGGGCTACATTGGCGCGTGCGGCTCGTTGGGTTTGGTCAAAGGTGGCTTTGGTTTGGTCCAGGAGAGCCACTTGGCTCTCCTTTCCTTTCGTCCGCAAGCCATGGGAAAGCGAAGAAGCCAAGATGACTCGCGGCCCCGCTCTGCTCTATCGGCTCTGCCGGTGCCAGAGCATCGTTCTTCGCACAGACACTAGCGTTCATGCTGACCTGCTGTGTGCATGCCAGACCGTAGGGCATAAACAGTTGTCTAAGTGGAACGGATAGGCAACTTCATGCTGTAGACCTATCTGGTCTTTTTCGCAGGACGCCGACAAACGCTGGTGTCAAACTCGTGCGCATTCGAGATGCGACGCGTGTAACGCTGCTACTGCCGTCCCTCGTCGTATTAGCGTTGTGAGACGCCTGGTTCCTGCCAGGGTGCTGTTCCTGGTGCCCAGTAGCAATTATCTCGCGCGCCACCTCGCACCGTGGGTCACCTCGGCGGATTGTTCGCGCACCGTGTGAGGAGCTTGAGCGGATCGCTAAGCCTTAGTGTCGGTTTCAGTGCTTCGACCATCGGGCGAACCTTAAAAAAATTGTTTTTTTCGTGATGATGCTGCCTGCACATGCCTGCACTCGTATTTCATCGTGTAAGTAGGTTACGTTTCATGACAGTAAGTGGGTTTGTCTAATATTAGTACTTCTGGCTGACTTTCTTGTTACATTATTCATGACACTCTGTATTTCTAAATTACCAAGAACTCACAGTTTTCTATGCACAGCGAGGGATTGGAGTGCGCGCGCTCCTAATCAATGCAAATTGGGGCATCCACAAGTCAACATGTTGTAGAAAATAAACGAATTGCAATCTCACGGAGCCATTTGAAGCCAAGCGGATGTGGAGTTTAAGCAAATTGACGTACTAACCATGATTCACATGCTGGCTGAACCGCCGTACATGTCTTGCAGCTACTGTTGACAGTAATGCGCCGTAGTCCCTTCCAGTAGTTTCTGTAGGCAAATACAGTAGAGCCTCGTTACAACCAAGTTGAAGCGGGAGCCGTAATTACTTCGCTGTATCGATTACTTCGTCATATCGATTTTATTTGCACGTACTACAATATAAATCTCTATGCGGATTTTGAGGGTAATTTTGTTTATTTCTTATGTCCCTTAATTCGTTACATCACGTTTCGTTATAACGAGCTTTCGACTGCAAACGGTCACGACAGCGGGACAGTCTGAACAACGGTGTGACAGAAAGAGTTCCAGCCATCGCTGAAGCGGCAAGTGGAGCGGCGAGCATTGTGCACCGATTAATATAGGCGTCGATGGAGATGACGCCTTGTATGGAGCATATTGCGATTGACAGCATTCAATGGTGCACGGATTACCCTTCACAGCGCCGCATGGTGACGGCAGGGTGTTGGAATTCTACGGTTGTATAGTGTTAGGAATGGGCCGTACAGGGTGACAACGTGCCAGCTATTTCAGCCCGCTGCACGTGTTCCAATCCAACCGGACGGGGCGCTCTTCAGAGAACTGCGAATAACCGGCAGCCACGTGGCGCGGGGTCAGCTCAGGAATGTGCTACCCGGCGTGCCACCCGGGACGGAGCAGAGTTCTACGAAGCCCCTCTGACGTCGACTCCGGACCTTTACACCTGTGTGTGTGTGCGGCACTGAAACCTGTGCAACACGTGTACGTGAGCCCGCCTCCTTCAAAAGGGGCGGGTCATCTTCGGTGACGTCGAACGGTGACGTCGAACGATGACTGGACGAACGTTTCCGTCCGCTTGGAATCAAGGGGGGACCAAGTGCTTATAAGCAGCGGTTGTCGGCTGCGAGAGTGTGCTCGTCGTGGTGAGCTGAGTGCTCGTTGTCATGCTAGAAACGTGCTAGTGAGCTGTGTGCTCGTAAGCTGTTTGCTGTATGTTAGTCTTGCGGGCTCCATATGGGAGTCACGCTAGACTGTCGATGTAAATAATGTAAATAAATCCTGTTCACCGAGTTCCTCCCTACGACCTTCAACTCCTTCAAATGGTGGCAGCGGCGAGATCGTCCGACGACTCCTACATCTGGTTGACAGCGGTGGAATCGTCCGACAACTCCTACAATAGATGCCAATCGCGTAAACGTGCGAATGCAGACGCGAGTGACAGGTGCGAGTTGACGTTAGTGATCAGTGAAACAATTTTCAAGGGAGCCGCCCGTCTGAAATGTAGACGTAGGTCCTAGTGATCTACTGGTGGTCTGGAATGTTCCGCCCACATTTCTTCGTGGAAAACACTCGTAGTTTTTTATTGCGAAAGCAATACTGCTCGCACTTTCGGCCCATCGGTGGTCGTGGCGCCTCCTTACACAGCTGCGCGTCACGTGACCGTGTGACGTCCCGCCAGACTGAGAGATGGGGCCCCAGCTCGCGGCATCGATGGTGGAGGCGAAGCCTTGGGCGCCGCTGCTGCGGCGCTACCGAGGGAGGGCGCTCGCTGGTGTGACGTCACGCTAGGAGGATAAATGGGGCTACAGCTCGGCTCCTCGCAGTCGTCGGCGCGCTGCCTTGCGCTATGTCGGATGATGTATAGCCATAAGTTTAACAAAGGGCAACCATGTCCACACCATCAGCCGAACCAAGGCGCAGCCAAGGGTATTGCTTTCGCAATCTTCCAGGCTTAACCAAGCTAAGCCTTCAGCCAATTTTTTTTCTACGCCCACGCTGAAGCTTTCCCACTTAAAGAGAACGCCAAAGAAAGGCCTCGTCAGTTGCTGCATGTGTGAATAGGACGAATCTATAGCTATTCATAATGTTGCCAGCGAAGATAGCTCACGTTCCACTACACACGTAATAGACATTCATCAATTGACTCATATAACAAAAAAGAAAATTCTCAGTCAGTCGTTAATGTTTCTATGAGGGGAGTGCGTTGCATGATTTTCTTTTTTCACGTTCACTGAATGCACTACACTCGATGTTGCTTTCCCCCGAATTCTGTCTCCCGACGCGGCTGTCATGGAATTTGTTGTCCCTGAATTTTTGCACGTGCAGCTCACTTTCTTTAAAATTCCTTTTATCGCCTTAGCTAGATATTTATTATTTTCGCGTCTTCCTGCAGGCCCCACTTCTCTCCGAGTATATATATAAAACACTACTCTGAAGGTCACTGTCACATTACAAAAAAAGAAACCTCAAGTTACGAAATTTACAGCTATGCCATGAATTCACTTCAACTATTCCTAACTCCCATTGGGCGCACTGATTACGGCAGAAAAGTGCCCCAATTAGTTCTAACCGTACGAGCGGCCGTGCATCCTTGTAGCTCCACGAATGGTTCATTGATTTCAAATCGAATGGCCTTCATTCGTTTTGTTTACATGCCGCTTCAAGGTTTGTACCATGACCGGCCACGTCACCATTCTCATGCAGCTGTGCCATAGCCGTATACGGAAACTGCCGGTCGGTCATTCGAGTGGCTACTCCGGCCATTCTTATAAATTTTGTTGTCCTTCAATCCTAAACATCAAATCATCATCGTCATCACCGTCCTTTTCATGCTACAGACATTTTATCAATCTCTTGATGTCCGCCGTAGGGAGAAAGCATCTCCCTGCGGATGTCGACTTACCCACGTTAGTCGTCACAAGGTTTTCCCGCGCACCTTCTCAATATTTTCTAGCGCCATCATTTCAAACCTTCTGGTGCCCTCGTTTCCCATTCCATTTTATTATCACCCGTTCTAAATCTACAGCATGCATCTTGAGCCATCTGTTGTTTGGCAATCGATTGGCCCGCACAGCTGCACTTCTTCCTCGCATTAACCTGACGAAGAGTGCCAGGAACCCGCGTAAGCCTCTCGCCGGTTACTGTCGTCCTGCTATTTGTTAGCGCAATACTTTTTTTTCCTTCCGGTCGCTCGTTGCGAAGAAAGTAGGCGCTGTTTGCATACAGGAACAAACATACATATATAAAGAAGCCCGCGTGCACGAAAAGAAAAAGAAAAGAAAAACCGGACAGCAAGTTTATAGGAGGGCGCGACGTTTCCGGAGCTGGCGCAATTCTGGTGAACCTACGCGACGTATGGGTTCGGTCGCGTCCCGGCAGAGGCATTCTCGCGGCGTAGCCACCGTCCCGATGCTCGCGCGCCATTTATTTTCCCGATCGGGGCGCACCCTCGTCCTTACGAAAACGGAGACTTTCTCGGCCAAGAGTTACGAGCGCGACGCTTCGGCGCGAAGAAAAGATATATATACATATATACATATAAAGGCCACGTCGCGCTACTGCGCACGCGCCATTGACTCCGAGGCGGAAGGCGCTCAACGAGGCGGTGGCCATCCTAAGGCGATGCCTCGTCGACGGAGACCGAATGGCCGTTTATATGCATAGCGGAGGCGCGGGCGCCGCACCGCGAGCTTCCGCCCCTTTGTTTCAGCGCGGCGCCCGGAGAAAGTGTTCGTCCGTGAAGGGGGGAGGCTCGCGCCGGTGGTTCCGCTTTCGATGGCTCTGCTTCTTGGGGTCGCCGTTTACACGCGCTTCTTGAGTGGACGAAAGAAACTGGAGCTCGGATGATAATAGAAGTGGACGTACGGCGCCGAGTCTGTTTATCCCCGTGCAAGGCGGGTGAGCCGAGGCTGCGCGGAGAGACACGAACGCATGCGAACGCGCGTGTACGAACGCTCGTACCGGCGCGCACGTGTGCATACGTAAGCACAAGTACATACATACATACATTCATACATACATACATACATACATACATACATACATACATACATACATACATACATACATACATACATACATACATACATACATACATACATACATACGTACGTACGTACGTACGTACGTACGTACGTACATACATACATACATACATACATACATACACGCACACACATACATACATACACACACATACATACATACATACATACACATACATACATACATACATACATACATACATACATACATACATACATACATACATACATACATACATACATACATACATACATACATACATACATACATACATACATACATCTTTGCATAAATACATTGGTGTAGTGTATGGAATACAGGATATCGTCTTCTCCCTGCTGATGAACCCCATCATGTAACCATCTTCAAGCGAATATCGTCAATTGTTACACATCGTGACCTGGTCCAATTTTATCTCGTGTCACACAAGAATCAGGGACGTAGCTATTTAGGCCAACTATACAAATGCTTAGTTTTGCCGGAAGAGACATAACTTCTATGACGTTGGAACTAACAAAATGTCTGAACTTGCCATAGCAATATTGGTGAAATGTGACGATGTTAATCAAATGAGGTGAAGACACGTATCTTTGTTGTTCAAAGCTATAAGAACAGAAGGCTCGTATTCTACGTTTTCTTGCCAGTTATGTTTCAACAGAACCCTCAGAGCCTTCTTCCTATACGGGACTACCAAGGCTATCCTTTAAGAACAGCTGCTTCAGGCCGAGCAGATATTCCACGTAGTATAAAATTGTGCGGATCCAACTCACATCGTCGAATCTATTTGAAGCGGTCATTTAAATGCTATAAATTTGCCCATTTCATTCCTGCCTCATTGGCGTAAAGTAAAACCAGCTCAAACGCATGTGCTCACGAACACTCGTGTTACACACAGTGACACACGCGGCGATCATGTCGAATAGTTTGTTGTCGTTAGCAAGATGAAATATTTGACTGTGGCGTAATGGTTAAGAGCATTGGGGTGCCATGCTGAGTGATCGAGGTTAGCTAGGTCCGACCATTGGGCTCCTAATTAAACTTATTTAAGCGTGAGTTATTCGGCAAGACAGCAGCATCACACAGCATCCACGGTAAGGAAAACCCGGGAGGGCTCGCAAGGAAAGCCTAGCTTTAAGAATGCTGGATTTATAACTCCTATGTGTAAATGTTGGCGCGCCATTACTCTCGAATTTAAAATAGTATTTCCCTCTATTCTTGCCGCTGTAGATACATTCCTCCCTGTAGTGTAAAAGTCACATTGACAGGAAGGAATTGTCTCAGAAAGGCTGCACTACGTTTCGATATTTGGACCTATCTGAAGGCCTATCTTTGATAAAGGATAGGTCCACCTATCGAAACGTAGACGAGCCTTTATGGGGCACTTTATCTCTGTTTGTGTAAGTTTTAAAGCACACTGGGCTACTCCCATCTGCCGGCCTTCTCCTTAATTTTTTACGTTCCTCCCTTTCTGTCTTTAGCTGAACGAGGATGAATAATGTTATGAGAATAACATAACATAGAGAATCTGTGCGACCGATTGCTAAGATCAAAAGCATATTCCCTCTAATTAACGGCTGTCACTGATGTCTTAATCGGATACTTGTCATCCAGCTGAGTCACCTCGTTATCAAAGATGACAGGACACTTAAAACTCGGCATTTCACATCCGCTTTGACTCCTATTGTTACGGGTACGCAATACTCGGTCTTTCTAAAAAGACTAACTTCACGGGACGCAGACTGACCTCATGCGGGGAAATGCTTGAAATATTATTCTGGTAGACGTAAGTAAATACATCATATGAACCGATTTGTACCAGGGCTGAGTCCCGCTATTTACACTTGAGTGTGGAGGAAGGACGAAAAAAAAAATAGTGGCTACGAAATATGACCGCGACATTCCACGGGCACGAGTGAAACATTTCGTAACCTCTTTTACAGACGCTCGAACGCTATGAGGTCCACCACTTTGTGTGTTACTCGCGCTGCCTTTTTATACTGTAATCTATAGGACAAGCCAAGAAAGGACACGAGTAAAACAATAGTCAGACTGGACATGCGCTAACTGACAACTGAACTTTGTATTAAAATAGAGGTGCTTGCATAACAAAATATTAGAAGCAATTAGGCAAGATTGCACAGCCGAAAAAGCTGCAAGATAAAAGCAACAGAAATAAAGATGTAGATTTCGACATGTTTGCAGAGCGCAAAAGACGAGGACTGAAGTAAGAACACAATGCAGGCGCTCAATTCAACTGATCCTTATTTGCGAAATCGCCAGAACTATATACATGAACTAAAGTAATGAAAAAACAACTTTCGCATTATGTCACACATGGACCCTTATTGCATACAGCCAGATCCAGACACTTGATTTCGTGTTCGGTGAGGGCAATAGACGGCATGTTGATGCAAAGGTCACCCAGCCGCTGTATATTGTCAGCGCTGTGCAAACATGTCGATACTGAATCACCAACTCGCCCAAGCTTCCACCTTATCAAAGATAAAGACCTTGATCATAAACCGCTCTTTTGATACATGTGCTGCAGAGAGCGAACAACTCTGCTGCCGTCACAGATGAGATGCGCTTTTCATGTCCGACAGCAAAACAGGACGTCCACTAGTATACACCGCTCTCCACGGTGTTTTCACATTGTCGTGGGGTAATACGGCTAACCGCCTGACTCAGAAAGATGGCGACATTCGGCCAGCCACGACGAAGACACCACACGCTCGCGAGATCATCCCTCATCATTGGTTTCCTAAACTTTAATATAGCTACGTACAGCAAAGCCACTTATGTTTCTCAACGCCAAAATAAGTTTTGTACCTTCCGGCACAATCTTTACGATATCTCAGCATACACGCTGCTGTTCTCGGCGCAAACTTCCCAGTTGTGAGCTAGCGCATGTCCAATCTACTTCTTCTCTCTTTTCGCATATACTTTCGCGCGTCGCAGTTTGCAGTATATGAAGAGGCCCCAACTTCAGGCCCACTTGTCAATTCAACCCTTCTATTCATCTTTAGCGCTTATATTGTTCTTTGTAGCACCCAAACTTAGAAGGGAGTGATTCTTTCTTTAACGAGAGACGCCTCGCCCTTCTGGAATGCGTGGCCTCCCTGGTCAAGATTGCCTCAGTCTCTACAGCCTGTGCATAGGAAAGCAGGGCTGACGTGGGAGAGGCGCAGTGGCGAAACGCTAAAAAGCGAACAAATACCGCCGCGTGCTCACCCGGGAGCAGAGTCACGAGGTGAGTGTATGTGACGGGAGGGGGGGCAGGGAGGGGTTGGCATGGTGACAAGAGAAGCGAGTGATTGCGGCCCAGCTCTTCTCTGGAGAGGTTCGCGTCTGCTGTGCAACCCGTGCACGTGCCCCGCTTACGGAACCTTGTTTCTGCAAAAAAAATAAGGAACAAAAAAGAGCAGTCCTTCGTCGGCTTTAACGAAAAGCCAACACGCGCGACGGCCTCTGAATACAGTTTGCGGGACCATCCTCGCAACCCTGTGCCCCTGGAGCGCAGACTCCGCTGCGGAGAACTTTAAAGTGGTTTTGGCCCCGGGGTTATCCACCGCGAAACGCACTGCTGTCCTCTCGGCTCTGCCACACGCGTGAGCCCATGGCTTGTTTTCTTCTTATTTTGGGCTGTCTGTCTCCCTCCTGAATGCCTTTCAGCTTTTCGTTTCCCTGCGGTAGCTGACATTCAACTGATATAGACGCGACATTCGTGCTATCTTTTGCGTTGTGTTCTTGCTCATTCGGTATCTTATAACTCTCAAGTTAGATTGTATACAGAGACCTTTACGCGTTCTAGGGCTGTTCTTTTGTGTTCTTCCCTTCGACTCACTTGTATGCTAATGAGATTGTTGGTATTCAAAGCGTCCATGCTTCCTTTTAGTACAGTCTTTCGCGAATCTCGCATTCGATTGCCAGCTCTCACTGGGCCCTGCGTATTGCGTAGGGCCCAGTTTCGAAATTTCGAAGACAATCGAGTAGACTTTGCTAGTCAATTTCTACTCGATTCGAGGTCAACTGTTGCAGATTATCGAATATTCGTTTCTATTTTAGTGCGATGGATAACAACAAACATCGCAATCTCGATGGACATAGACGCATGCAAGTGATGACTGTTAGGAACAATTTTACAGCGCCGAAGTGGCGACCGGCTCTTGCGTGGGCATGCACCGATGCTTGTGCTAACGCACGGGCAGATAATTCCTGCTCAGCAAGTTCCAGTTACTCAATAAGAGTGACCTTTCTTATAGGCAGGCTGTATAGGACTTTCTAGTCTCGATTTAGACGAAGAAATTTATTGTTTGGCCTGGTCTCGCCACGTTTGCGTTTCTTTTGAACAATCTGCGGTGTTGTAACATCCCACATATCTCATTCAAGCAACACAACACTACGCACGCATCTCGTGGCTTGCGTTTAGCTGTTACAACCGTTCGAAGGAAAAAGAGAACGAAGCCCGAAAATGCACAGGGGAATTGCGTGTTGCGTCTTGGTAAAATTAAGACAAAATAGCGCAGAATGAAAAGAAAGCGGACGAAAAGACGGCATGTCGCCAGGGTGAGTCGGACCCTAAACTTCCACATTACTTGCGCTGCGTTTTACTTATTAGGCTTTACCGCAACGACCATCCTACCGTTTCGCTTTTCTTCGGTATATGTGCAGACGTACAGGGTTAGCTCCGGGAGTGTTAGCCAGAGCCACTCGCGGTCATGGCGGTGGATGTGGAGCATCCTTTTGACCGCGAGCGTCACGTGGTGAGTGAGCTTAGGTGCAGGCAATTGCTGGACGAACCTTCGTTGACTTCAACCCGCGGCATCAAGGTTGCCAGAGTGGAGGTCCTCGCTATATATGCATTGAGCGAGAAGAAACTACGCCCGTATTCTGAAACGATTATCAACTAGCTCTTCCTCGACTCTGCCAAGCGCAGTGAAGGAAACGTAATACCCCTTAAGTTTCCTAAAGTAGCGACACTCCTCCTCTGCCTTCACTCTTCCTCGTTTCTTCTCTCTTTCCCGCTACCTCCTCGACCGTGGCGCCGGCTACACCGCTCGAGCGTAGCAACGGCGCCAACGTGTGCTCCTCGCCACTCCGTAGATGCTTCTCGAGCGAAAATGGCGCTGACGCACGGCGCGAGGGCCCACGTGATGCTATTCGGCCAATAGCGACGCGGCGTCGGCTTCGGCCACAGTGCGCGAGGAGGAGACGGCATTCTTCAAAGCGTGGCGCTACTTTGCCAAGTTTAAGCGGTTTTAAGGGAGAGTGGGGCGCGGCTCCACCTGTCGACTGACCAAAGCGCTACGCTCCTCAGGATTTGCCGCGGAGTGTCAGTGAGGCGCTGTGACCGCTTCGGTTGGAAGGGTGCTAATAACTTTCTTGAGTCGAGGTGGGGCGTTGAATGGCAGGAAAATTTTATAATACTGAGGCGAGATTATTCCATGGACTAGATTTTCTCTTGCTTTAGCCACATCAATTCAATAGAAGATCAAGCCAGGGAAGCCATAAGGAAAATTAATCGTGCTGTTTGATTGAAATATAATTGAAACGTCGAAATGATTACTAAGAGTAAAAGAAAAGGTCGGTTATTACGACGCAGCGTGTCCAGATGATATCCTGTTTACGCTATGGCTGATGTGAGCCGAGTGGGGAGTACTGTGGGAACATTGCAAGCGCAGATGTCACCTTGGGGCTTACTCATGAGGGAGAAACATTGCTTCGTACTTGTGTGCTGTCGCGTCAGTTTGTCTTCGCCGTCTCCTTTCTTATCTGCAACTTATATCTGCCCCGCACATATTATTCTGAGGGAGCGGGGATGTTTGCATTTGTTGGATTTTCGTACTGCGCTATTTCCGGTGAGATAGAGAAGTCGTCACGTGACTAGCTGTGACTGCCGTGAAGAACTTTAGCTATTTAGACGGCGGATGAGCGTAGAGTTCTGGGTAGAGGGAACAGGGGGAAAGTAAGCCTTATCTATATCGCCGGAGTGTCGCCTAGATAAATGATGATAGAAAAGACGCGAAGCCGTGAAAATCGTATGTTTGTAGGGTGAAATTGGCAGAATGGTGCGGAATGTTCTATATAGAAAATTCGTCCTTGGGGGCAGCAGTTTCATAGAATTCCGTAATATGGCGATATAACAGGAAATAACAAAGGGGTCGTTTGGGCACCGGTTGAAAAGCAAGTTTTCCCGACGGAAAAATAAAATAAACTTGTGAAGGGCGCTCCGCGTTTACTACCTGATCCAACTAAGCCGTCATTGGAAGCATCCTTTTTCTCTCTGCTGCTATTTTCTTGTCGTACGTGTCTACTGGGAAGCACTCATCTCAATTTGGGGCTTTCTGTTCTGTCATGACGTGACTGCAATAACCCGTTATTTAACGGGCTGTTCGGAAATGACACGCTAAAATAAGACCTTGAAAGGAATGCGCTGAACGAACTGTTACGAGTATCTCTTTCCACTAAAAGTGCCCGGTCAAGTGGCACGTCGTTCTCCCTAATATGAAGGAGAAATGACAACCTTCTGATCACAGAAGAAAGCTCTTACGATCTTTCTTTCCTGCTTCCTGTTTGTTTTTAACATGAAGCTTTCTCTGACTACAATACCAAGGTTGCGCCTGGGCCAGCCGCTCGGTCAGCCGGTCGGCCTGCCTGTCGCTGGTCAAGTTGTCGCCGAGAAGGTTAATTTGACGACGGGGTTCAAACCTCGGCTCTAAAGCCCCATGATGATGGAGATGATAATTATGATAATGATGATGATGCCTTATTTAAACGCGCAAGCCCGCTGTGGGGGACAGACCAGGAATGGGGCGCTAATATGATAAAGAAGTAAGCAATGAAGAATAAGTTATTATTCGAAAATGATAAAGAAACCGACAATAAATTAAATTAAATAGTGTATAATAAGGCTGTTTGTCTTGCAAAGTCCGATGATCTGATTATTAGGCCAGAATCTTCTTTTCCTTTCTTTTCCTGCTTGTCACAGTCACACTTATACTGCTCTCGCGCCAACATCAACTGTGGTCGCAACGCGCCGATCATGAAGACGATTTGCATACTCTGGCACGTGCGGCTGCAACGGGGATTCGACCAATAAGCGGGCGGTACATGTCACGTCACCAACAAGCTCTCTGAGATGATATCAGCTGGTTCGTGATGGTTATAAATTTCATACCACGGCGCATGCCCACAGCGGGGCATCGGCCACAAATAATGTCTGCGCGTTGTTGTTGATGATGATGATGGTATGATCATATAACGAAACCCAACGGAGAGTTGGCCAAGAGGCGGGCGGTGCATATCGTGCCCACGCCAGCTAGCTCTTTGAGGTTATCGCAGCGTGTCGATGATAAAATGTAAGTTACATACCATTTTACATTCCCACAATGGGGAGTCGGCCATGAAGCGATAGGTACACTTAGAACGAATAGGAAGAAATAAAGAAATACCAGCCAGTAAAAGATTTGTCACATTGTGTTCCACAAAAGCACGAGAGCTGAGGTGCGCGGCAACTTTCTTTACCCTAGCGACGAAGGAATGAAGTGAGCAAATTTATAGCACTTCATTAGTGCTTCACAAAAGTTTCGCTTCATAAATAGTTGAACATTTACGCTGGGTCTGTACGTCGCTTTTTTCTTCTTTTACGTATGAAAAAAGTCGCAGTTTCTTGCGATGGGGATGCATCTATTGCGGTAGCGAATTATTAAACTGCTAGACAAAGCAAGTGTAGCAGTTTTATCGGCCGTGTAAACTTGGAGACATTCACTTACCGACTAAATTAAGAACATGGTGTCACGTGCGCAGAGGAAAACATGACGCTGGACACTCGCTGTCGTAGCGTTGGCATGCGGAAAAGCGAATCGGACAACGAGCCAATTGGCCTTCGTGCTGCCTGTGGCTTCAACGCGAACTAAGCGGCGGGAACACGGCGCACACGAAGCTATCAGCCCTCAGCGCGCATGCACTAAGTACCCATTGCAGATCACATTAAAGATATGGCTCGCGAGGCCGTGCCATACGCAGCCGCCGCTGGAGTAGAATCTCCTTCGTCCCACTCCCCTTATGCCTTGCGCGCAATGGAAGACGGTGTGCTTCCTCCCTGATTTCCCCCCTTGCGCGAGCGAGATAGAGCCACCGTCCTCGGCTCACCCTCGCTCACCCTCAACCTAGCACGCTTTCACTCGCATCCACAGCATACGGCGCGCAATCATGGTGTTGTCGCACTTGGAGTTTATACGGAATGTCACGGCGACGCCGCCGACAACGACAGAAACGCGCCTGGAGCATCTATGTAAATGCACACTATCGCAACAAAAAACGAAACAGGGTGCAGACATTTAGACCATGACCTTGACCTGACCATGGTGACGCGAGAACTTCGGCTCAGGCGGTTAGTCAGGCGGTTAGCCTGACGACCGAAGGTTCAGTTCTGGTTTGAGAAGCTTTGTGGATTGAATAATATAGCATCTATTGAAACCTAGATGTAAGCGGAACCCTACGGCAACGCCAGCGCCGACGGTGAAAGCTCGCCTCGGGAACGGAGAATGAGAACGACATAACGGAAAGGACGCAGATGCAGAAAAAAGCCAGTTTCTAAATTTATTATGACGTCACTGTAGAGAAATAAACCTTTGCGGACTTAACTGTCATCGTATTTACCAATTTATTTATTTACCTACTTATCTATCTACTGAGTTATTTACTGATCGAGTAACATTTATTTAGGTGCGCAACAAAGAAAGCTGGGCCGTCATAGTTAATACGCAGCCCTCCACTTCAGCACCTCTCATAATCCCAGCTTGACTTTCCAATTTTAAAGTCCATGAGTCGATCGTAATCTTTTCAGAAAAGGCGCTGCTTTTAAGGAAGCTTATGCGGTAAGACTGAGTTTCGACATCGATCCTTTCTCTCTGCGTGCGTTCACTGAAGTTCACTTCCAAAAATGGGGAGCTGGGGAGCCACTGTATCCGTCCTAAACGACCTCGGTCTTTGCGCAGCCTCCTTGGCTGGTTCACGTGTTGGCTTGACTAACGTCTAAATTGCGTCCAGTTTTAGCTCCCTCGTGAGCCGTTCTAGCGGCTACGCACCTCCGCAGAAAGCCCTTCAATGGATCGGTTGGTCGTGCCCACTGTTCGATGCGAACCGATCGACATTTTTTTTCTCCCTTACATTCCGAGACTCTCCTGACTTACCCTGTCTGGCATAGAGATAACTCCTTTTCAGGGTCTCGCCACTTGACCTCTTACTCGCTTAACGACTAGTTTAACGGTAGATGCCGTCGTGTTATCACTCTCTTTCGTGAACATATACACTAACTTTCTTCATGGTTAGCGAGAAATGCAGATATCTACTTTACAGTGGAGCTTTCTTAAGGAACCTTCGTGGACTTTCTTGACCGTGGCTGCTGCTGCTGTTGTTGTGGTTGCAGTTCTTGTTGTCGTCGTCGTTGTTGTGGTCTTGCCAAATGAGCACGTGTGCGGGCGCGCCACCCTCCATTAGGCCACTTGATCGAAAGACGTTTATTGTAAAAGGCAAGGGTTGGGGAAGCAGTTGGTTGGGGCCTCTCGTCCGGGACTCCATAGGCCTCAGCAGGCCGCCGTGCTTGGTCGAAGAGTGCCACTTGGGCCTCCTTTTCCCCTCTGGTGAGCCAGGTCTCCCATTGCTATGTTCTGAGATTTCTTTTTTTTTTTTTTTGCGCCGGAATTTCGGATGGCCTGAGTTCGCATTCACCACGGCATGCGGCCGGGAATTCACTGGACTCCACACCACGGGGAAGTATGCCCACGTATATGCGGAGGGACGGATGGCACGTTTTACCCTAACGTGCTGGTATGTATGTGTCGCCTAAATGCGCCACTCATACGCATCTCTTACGCCTAGTTGGGGAAGTGGCGGGAGTGGAACGCCGTCTTTCTCGACGCTGGTGTTTTAGGGCACCCCCGGGGTGTGTTAGGCGCCTGGGGCAGCAGGAGGCTGTTTGGACGGGGGACAGTCGCTCGGTGAGTATATAGCCCGAAGGCGAAGAAACAACGCTAGGGAAAATAGTCGTCAACCTTAGCACTGTCCTCCTTTTCACACTTCCGTCGACATACGTCTGTCCTCGCCATTCTTCCTTCCACAAACACCGCCTTCGCCCTCACACCACCACTGCGTTGAAGCCGCACATCGTGCGTTCTCATGAATGGCAGTGCATAAACATAAACATTGCATCACGTTCAGGTTGTGACTGGTGCAATGCATAAAGACAAACATATACATCGCGTAAGCATATGCATTCAATAGATGACAATAAAGACAATGGCATGGCATTTATTTTTATCTGTTCAAGAAAGCTTTGCATAATAGACTGCAACAGGAGTGTTTGATCTGCGTAGTTTATTTGTCTGCTGAGTTCGACCGAGCCAAAGCTTCCTCTTAAGGGGAAGCTTTGGCTCGGTCTTTGGCTCAAATGCCAAAGCTTCCTCTTAAGGGGAAGCTTTGGCATTTTGAGCGAATTTTCAATATTAAACAATTTAGAAAAGAAAGGCAGTGATCTAAATCGAAAATTCTTTTCCATGTATATAGATGGAAGCTTCCGAGCTAAATCTTCCTTCAGAGGAAGCCTTAGCTCACGGGCTCCTATCTAAGTTCATGGAAATAGAGAAATTCTTTTTTTCAGGAACCTCCGCACCAAATTTGGTGAGGTTTGTTGCATTTAAAAGAAACGCGGCTATATCATGACTGTTAGAAATGATTATTTTATTAGGCTGTCTACTTTTTAATAAATGTTGTTGAAAATCGCACTTATATATGTAAATCGCGCTTCTTACCTAAATACATGAGAAAAGAGGAATCGTTCTTTTCGCCAACCACAGCCCCGAATTCAAGGAGGTTTGTTGCATTTAGTAAGAAAATTTTATAGCGGCTTTAGCTAGCGGATATTTTATTTAGGCCGTCAATTTTTAATAAGAATTGAAAATCTCCAATTCGAAAAAAAAATGAGACTATCAGGTTTACAACGCAGCTCAGCACTGAAAAACAATATCACCATTCTGTAAACTGAATCCCATAGCAAACTCAATGAAGGACAAAATCGGTGTAATATTCACTGCTCTCGCATACACAGCTTACGTGTAAGTTATGTATGCAACACTTTCGTAAACATTGCTACGTTTTCACATAAGCAGTTAATAATAATATGAAATTTGCCTGATCGAAATGATCTAACGGATGCAGCTCATAGAACTGCGATATCTGTTTTTGGTGTACAGTTACGGAATTGTACACTTATTTCCTCTATATTTTTCAAACTTACCACCAATTTTCCGCACTTGCTGTAAAAGGTTCCGCACACCGTAGTGTTCGCATAGTAATCGAAAAAGGATATTTTCCATTGCTACAATCACTGGAATTTGACTTTCTCCCTCAAATGCAACGAGTTTGATTCAAATCAGTTCTGGGGTTCGCTTATAAAAAAAAAATTGAGTCGTTGCGATTTAGCTGTAAATGCGAGAGAAATGCGTCAGCATTACGTTGCACCTTTTTCAGATGCCGGATTCACTAGTGAAACCGGGTTCACTACTTTCCAATGTGCATGTGTGGAGGTTACTCGACACACTTCGAGTGTGTCAGGTCTCGACATTCGACTGACAAACTTTCACGCGAAGTGCAGCCGACGGTGCAGTGCAGAATGCCATGTATATATATATATATATATATATATATATATATACCCTAACCAAAAATCTTATATCGCACGTATGCCACATATCCAATAATCTCGTATCATGATATCAGAACACATATGTTTCTATCTGTTCTCATATGATCGTACGAGATTATTGGATACAGGGCATACCTTTCGGATGTTTTTCTATCTGCAAGCTGGTCCGACTAACACGGAAGGGATGTCTATGCGGGTCGTCGAAATTTCTGGCACCTTGAAGCGGCTTTAGCCCCTTGTGTAGGGCATGTAATGACATTGCACAGGAGCCACTACATGGTCTGTAAAGAGCCGCAACAATAAAATTACACAACTTTCAAGTTTGAGCCCCGATATTGTGTTGCACCTTTAACATTTACTATTTTGATAAGATTAAAGATAAAAGGCACGCATGCACTGTCAGTGTTATTTGTCGTGGAACTCGTTCGCATGAAGCCATTCCATATATTTTTTTGAATATTTCAGTCAATAACGTTAAGTCCCGAAAAAAATTATTTGTTGGGCAAGTTGGTTTCGCATGGCTTAACAAGCAAAGTGGCGCAGTAAAAGGCACAGACGCAAGAAAGGGACACAAAGACAGGCGCTGCTGGCAACTGTTTCCTGCTCACAATCCTTCCCTGCCATTGAACATTTGTGAGCATGCGCTTGCCTTTGTCTCTTTTTTTGTGTCTGTGTCTTTTATTGCGTTAATTTACTTGTTCAACGTAAGTTCTGGTTTGAGAAACTTGGGTGATTGAATAACAGAGCGTCTATTGAAACCTGGATATAAGCGGAACCCCACGGCAATGCCAGCGCCTACGGCGAAGGTTCGCCTCAAGAGTCGATGTAATTGCCGTCGCAATATAAGCATATCTGCCTTTTACATGTGCTTGAATAGGCAGAGTCAGAGCCCTCCCCCCCCCCCCCCCCCATCCACTATACGTTCCTGTTAAAGGGATAAGGAAAGCGAAAATTCTGAAAAAAAGGCGGATCCCACGCACTGTGGGAGTCGATGTGAGCGAAGCTTTGTATGCTGTTTGCTTTGATTTATGACAATTTGGCGGGATATTGGCGCCGAATGTGTCATTTCTGCAACGTTTAGTGCAGTACGAGAGTGGTTAGTTGATGTTAAATGTTAGCTTACTTGCACCCTCGCTGCTGTTTGCCTGCGCATTCCACAGAACACGCGGCGAGACAGACGTGTTTGCTTGAGGCTTTGCTGCGCGTCATTGTTCATAACCTCTGAGAGCGTTGAGCATTATCAATAACTCACACGGAACATCGCATCGTGGCAGGAGAGTTAAACCTTAATTGAATTATGGGGCTGTACGCAATTCGATTAAATATTATAATTGTACGTACGCATTGTAGACATGTATTCGCGATCCGCACCACCTTTCGCTGCGCAGCGAACACGCTCCTCTTCCGCGCCAGGATTCTTCCGGGCCTGGGTGTCCTCGATGCTGAGTGCGCGCCTGGGAGCCATTTTGCTGGCGCGTGTTCACGCGCTCCTTCTGCATACGTGGCCAGCACGCCGTTGAGACGCCAGCTCCGAGCGGTCCCTTCAGACTATGAACGATTCTAATGTTCACGCTATCGCAACCCAGAAGGCGACCTCCTCAACCCAGCACCTGTAGTTTTGCCGCACAGGCAAGCAAGCACAACACGAGTGATACGCACGAGCTGTCAGACGCTGCCGCGGCGGTGCGGGCCGGATGGCGCGGAGGCGAGCGCCATCTGATGGTGTTGCAAGAAACCCAGTGGTGAGCGCGAGCTAGGAGTCGTATTCTGTTACTGTTCTCTTCGCAACCGGTTCGTGTATGGGAAGAAAAATATGGTTACAATTCGCTTTTATATAAAATAACATGCTTCTGGTTCAATAAGTAGAAGACAAAGTACTGAACAAAATGATACAATCATCTGGCTCATATCTCTATTAGTTGCTGAAAAAGGAAAAAAGAAAGTGCACCACGATAGGCTCAAAAATGCACAGGAAATATAGGACTTACCCTGTCCCCTTGTGTTACAAGGCTCTTCCCTTCCTGCTGTGAAAGGTGTGCTTTTAATATATATACAGTGGAAACTCCATTTCACCTTCCATCACTCCTACAAAAAATAAACAACGAGAATTTTCAATGCACAGAAAATACATCAGCAAACACACCTCCATCCTGGAGTTTCGTGTGCTTGCTACCGTACGTAATTTCGGCATCTGCTGCGGGCTCCTATGCTATTTTTGTCCAAATGGGGCCTATATCGTCTTATTTTTGTTTGTTCGAACCAATATTACCCGTGCGTCATAAGTATTTTGCTTCTGCCGCACGCATCTTTACTCACTATACCGATAGTACATTGACTTGAGCTGTAATATAGTACAATATTACAAGAAATGTGATTTTCCTCTGGAGATTGCGCATTGTGGTCATTCTTTGCACGAGAATTTCTCTCGCTCTCTCTCTCTCTGTCTGTGTGTTTATGGGTGTGTGAGTTCGTGCGTGTTGTGTGCGTGTGTGTGTCTGCGTGTGTGTTTCTGCGTGCGTGTGTTTAGGTGCGTGCGGATGTGTGTGTGTGCAGGCGTGTGTAATTGCGCAAGCGTGCAGCGTGCCCGTTTCCCGTGTGCTCCATCTCAACGTCTAAACCTTCAGAATCCCCAGAGTGCTTGCACGGCAAAACTTGCGTTTCTCAAAGGGTTATAATATTCAGCGTTCGGACTCGCTTGCGCTATAGGACACGCACCCTGTCCATCGGCGCCTCGTGTATCGGCCATCACAATCGGACTACCGCGACAACTGACCAAACAGCCTGCAAAACTGTATTTGCGCGTGCCTATTTGCAGCGTCGGCTATGTGGCTATATCAGGTTTAGCTCCTGAAAAGTAAGCCGTGGATGTGACTGCCAGCCGCGGCGGGCTCATTCCAATGGTGGCTGGATGGCAAAATGGCTTCGGGACGTTAAAATTCTAAATTTAGTTGTACTTTTTCTTACAAGTGCACATTCTCTTTTAGAGAGTCGTTGCAAGCACACACAATCTCATCGTTACTATAACACAGGGTGTTTAGGTACCCGCCGTGGTTGCTCAGTGGCTATGGTGTTGGGCTGCTGAGCACGAGGTCGCGGGATCTAATCCCTGCCACGACGGCCGCATTTCGATGGGGGCGAAATGCGAAAACACCCGTGTACTTAGAATTAGGTGCACGTTAAAGAACCCCAGGTTGTCGGAATTTCCGGAGTCCTCCACTGCGGCGTGGTTTCGGCACGTAAAACCCCATAAATAAAAAAAAAGGTTTAGGAAGACGCAGCTCCTGTTTTATCTACCTAATGCGAAGCACACTTTGTTTGGCAGAGAATGGTTGTTGTAAATCATATGACTGCTCTACAGCGAACGGTAGTGCAGTCGTGCTTTCAGACCGGCGCATTACACTGCCGCACGGATGGAGCTATGAAGCCGTCTCGTGAAGCCTCACTCACCTGGCACAAAAGAGTAATTAGAATGGATGGTTCGAGGTATTGTGCGCATATGTTTTCTTCGTTTCTTTATTTTAAGAATGTTGCTAGCTAACCGTAGTCTGGTTCTCAGGCTATATTATGTGGTGGTTGCGTTTGTTTATTATCTCTATAAGCACTAACGTGTGCACAAATCTGAGGATTTTCGTTTACGTCGCCGCGGCTACAACCCACGTTATTGTTTTATCATTTCCACGAGCCTCGATAGCAGTGGTGTAGAATTGTGATGGAATCGCGTTATGGGTGTTTGTGGCTACTGCACTGAGAAAGAAAGTGCAATATTTGGCGTTATAATCGGATCATGATGCTAAGCGCGCGTGGAGAGTGTTTAAACACCGCGTACGGTCGTCGAAGCGTCAAATTCTGAGGGTTGTTTTTCACGCGAATCTCGCCTGATCGTCACTACCACTGCCTTCGATTCGTCCTAGGCACACAATTCGTACAACGTTCCGTTCAGCCTCTCGCAAAGCTCGTGCAATGGCGGTCCAGCCATCGGACACGTCGCAGGATTGCCCAGCACCTGCCTCTCCGTCCTCCAAGCTCCAGACTCAGCGCGTCGAGGCGTTACCTGCGCAGCAGTCAGGCCGGACGAGGGATAACGCTCCATTGCAGTTTCCTCGCCCGAGGAAGCTGGCGTTATAGTCCGAGCTCAACGGCCGTCCGAAAGCCTCTCGCGAGAGTATGTAACATACCTCCTGCACGCACGAATGACACCGTCGTTGCTGGTGGGATGAAGGGGGGGGGGAGGAAGGAAGGGGAGGCAGGAGTGCGAGCACTTCTCTTCAGCGTTGCTGCCGAAGCCCTGATCCTCCGACCTCAGGCTCTTTATGGCCAATGGCACTTTCCTTGAATGGCCGGCAGTGTGCGCGGCCTGTAAGGTGGTGGCGGAGTTCTAGGTGAGTGGCTCTGGCTGCTGCTACGTTGCTGCTTCTCGCTGCTTGCGTGCTCCTGCCTACTTGTTCTCTAGTGCTGGCTTTTCTTTTTTCTTTTTTGTGCTTCGTCTCTCGAGCATGGATGCCGAAAGCTTTCTCTCGGTCCTTTATTCTCCTTCTCCTTCGTAATTCTTTTGTTAAGTGTGTGCAACATTTCTTTTACCGCTTCAGTGCCTGTGCTGGCACCGGCGTTTCTTTATTATTAATATTATTATGTGTGTTTGTGCGTGTCAGAGGCAAACTTGCTTCTACTCCACTTTCATCGCGTGAAGCGTCTTCCCCGGTTCCCTGATGCACTCTGAGCGATGGCGCCCAGAAGTATGTGAAACACGATGCGACCGCCTTCGCATTACCGACGCTATGGGGTGTCGCGCATACGCGCACTAATGTGAATTCGATTCGCATTACGAGTCGACTCGCTCACGTAGGGTTCACGTAAGCGAATCTACGGTCTTACTTATTTCGATGCTTCTTCTTCCATTTATTTATGATCGAGCGTTGCGCAAGTTTGTGCTGCACTGCCACAGAGAGAGAGAGAGAGAGAGAGAGAGAGAGAGAGAGAGAGAGAGAGAGAGAGAGAGAGAGGAATACAGGAAGGCAAGGATGTTAACCAGTCAATAGTCTGGTTGGCTATCCTACGCTGGGGGATGGGAGAAGGGGAAGAGAGAGAAGGGAGAGAAAAGATGTAGGTACAGAGATTCTCAGTGCGTCAGGCACGGGCAACAGGAAACGACACGAGCAGAGATAGATAGAGAGAAATAGAAGACAGGAAACGCAGGGAGGCTAGCCAGAGGCACACTCGGTTTGCTACCCTGCACAGGAGGAAGGGGGTATGGGGATGAGGAGAGAGAGAGGGGAGAGACTCGAGCAGCTCTGTGAGTATCCATTCTAGCTGTCCGTAAATGATGCACTGTTCTGCCTAGAGGCAGACATGATAATTGAAGACAGGAGGCTTTACTTCCCAACTTCGTGCTTTATCTAGTGACGTTGGTGATGCAGAACAGTTTGTCTCGTCGTGCCTGCAGTTAAAAGAGGAAAAAGAAAAGGCGTCAATTTACGGTTTAGGAAAGAGGGGGCGTTCCACATGTGGACTTTCAAGACGTGGCATTCCCGGAAGTGCCCGTAGTGATAAAAAAATAAAAAAAAAGCTTTGCCCCGTTTGATTGCCTATCCCCGAGACGCCTAGTTAGTGAACGTTTGGTGTCATTATTCGCATCATTGCTTTGCGAGTTTCGTTTGTAATATTGTGGTAGTATTTTGACGTGTATGTGATAGCGCAACTGTATGCTGTATGTACGTTGAACCTCCTCAAGAGCCAAATAATAACTGACGTTGTATTTGTACACCAAAATCCCGTAACTATCCAGTCAAAAAAAAAATACAGAAACGTTTGGAAAGGCACCCAATATCGTAAGACCCGCTCAGGAGGAACAAGCGCTGGCCTAAGACACCTGGCTAACCCCGCCTGTTGTGGCAACATAATCACTACCACGGCTATGTATGCCGGATTAAGTGGAAACTTTTTTTTTTCATTTTATCGAGAGAGAGAGAGAGAGAAAGCAAATTAAAAAAAATTCTTGTGTTTTACGTGCCAACACCACTTTCTCATTATCAGGCACGCCGTAGTGGAGGACTCCGGAAATTTTGACCCCCTTTGGTTCTTTAACGTGCACCTAAATCTAAGTACACGGGTGCTTTCGCACTTCGCCCCCATCGACATGCGGTGGCCGTGGCCGGGATTCGATACCGCGACCTCGTGCTCAGCAGCCTAACACCATAGCCACTGAGCAACCACGGAGGGTAGAGAGCAAATTAAACAGAGCTTCATGTTAAAAACACTGCGACGTCCCGTTTTTTTAACTCTTGAGATTGAAAGCGGGATAGAATGGTAAATACAGACCAAGAGGAAAGACATGGACAAGTGCAAGACAGCGCGCACGCACCCCTACGTACAATACGCCACTCAAGCATGCACAGTTAAAGAACTGAGGCGCAGCAGTCGAGTGATGGCTTTCTGCGCCACCGAATTGCGTGCTGACCAATGTCGGAGAGAGGTGACGTGCCCAACCTTTGACCAGGTTCAATGCTGGAGCACTGTCTTTTCGGTCGTCCGCCGACTTCGCACGCACATCATACGGAATGCTCAGCAGTGGAGAAGGGTAACATGGGATGAGGGAAGATTGCTGGCGCAGAGACAGTGAAAGAAAAGAAAAGAAAAGAAAAAGAAAGAAAGCTGAATGAACGCAAGACTACAACTTGTGGTCGCTTACCTTAAGGTATAGAGGTTTAAGAATGCGGTGACTTGTTACCATTGAACGTGGATGTGTGGGTTCAACAAAATACGTTGTGGCATTCGTTCTCTCTCTCTCTCTCACTCTCTCTGTCAGTGTGTGTGTGTGTGTATTTCTTTGTGCACTCCATGCCGCACCTCCAGCAATGTTTTAATGTAAGCTCTCAGAGGAAAATAAATAAATAAGTAAATAAATAAATAATTAAGTAAATAAATAAATAAATAAATAAATAAATTTTTAGGTCCTCACACCAATTCGTTTCGAAACATGGGTTCACATCGTACATCTACGCATTCGGAAACGTGCCTGTCCAGAGACTTCAAAGACCAGCACGAATCGCAGTGAAAAGCAGGTTAATGGGAGGGGCCCGGCTAAACAAACAGCAGACAAAGCACTGGGCCACCGTATGAGATCCACTAAACCAGCGAACTGAAAACCAAGGAAGAACTGTGCTTACCGGACTGCATACATCAGGCCGGTGATAGAAAAAGAAAATAACACGCTAGGAGCGACCAATGTTAGCATGTGAAAAGCTTCCCGCCGGCGGGATCAAAGTCAAATTGAAACCGATGGGGCAGCGCTACTCGAGAAGGCAGGAATCGGCCGTCGTCCAGGCACCCCACTCTGATTCCTAATGAACACCTCATTAAGACGGTGCGTGCCAGAGACAACGCCTCCTTCGCCGTTCGTGTTTCTGTCCCGTCGCCAGGTCAGACTCCGGGGCGCTTTGTGCGCATTTAACACAGGGCGCACAATCCCCCCCCAACTCCCCCCCCCCCCCCAAATCCCCCGCCTCCATGATTGCACACGTTCGCGAGGCATTCCTTAATTTGCAGCGCGGCTCTCTTTGCTGACGTTGGGAGAGCGTCCGGCGTCCGTGAAGAGGCACTGGCAAGTTTAGCGGATGCACGGCGTACACCGGCCCTTGACTGCCTAAGATTTAGATGTATAGTCAGAGTGCTATAGCCCGTGCAAGTTTGTTTCTTTCATGCCTTGGCTGCACATTCACCAAGGCTTTTTTTTCCGCTTCCGACAGTAACCGAAGCTGCCGCCTGCATTAATACGGGTTCCTTTTGTTACGGCGGACAAGCCATTTGTTAGCTCCCCCTAATATATGTACACATAAAGACATCGCTCGTGTTTTCACTTATGTTTCTTTGTCGTTATCGTTCTTCGGTTTGGGCTGCTTTTGTTTTTGTGTGTCTGCGTTGTTGTCTCTGGAAACGCCTCGTTCTTTCTTTTCTTTTTTTGCCTTCTGGGTCTTGAGAACGAAAGTGGTTGTTATCGAGTGTGTTACTTCTCCGTAAACGTACCACCGCTTACGGGAAATCGCGTTACCGGGGCTTTGGACGTCAGTGGATAAATGAAAGGGCGTCCCCTTGGAAACGGGGTGGTGGGTTGCTCCTCCAAACTCTTGTTCTTATTTTGTCTAATGTCCTACCTTTCCTTAAAAAAAAATGAAGAAACAACACAAAGAATTTACAGCGTTATACTTTCTGTTCCACTATAGGGTAGTTTGCCCTTGTGTGCCTCCGTTGTTTGTGGTCTCCCTACTATCCTGCCACCTATACTCCACGCGCCTCTTACTAATCGCTGTAGCGGACGTGTTTACTTTCCGCCTGTTATCCTTGAGCCCAAGGGCTTCGAGGAGGCCAGCGGAACCTGAACCGACATTGAAGCGTGTGCTTGCGGTGATAAAGCTAGGGAAACGTTGGACCTCGTTTTATTAGAACGTGGAGAACGCGGTACCTGAACCGACAGCTGGGTTCAGGATCCGTGTTCTCCACGTTCTAACAAAACGTGTTCCATCGTTTCCCTAGCTTTATCGCCGCAATCACACGCTTCTTCTTCCTTGGTGTGCTTCACTTTATAACTGCGCGTTCTAGGGAATCCCGATCTGGTTTGGAAAAGTAAAGAGCTTTCAATTGAATTGGATACTGGGGTATTACCTGCCGAAACCACAATTCTATTAGGAAGCATGCCGTAGCGGGGGACTCTGTATTAATTTTGTCCACCGGGGAATCTTTCACGTGCCACCAATGCAGGGAAGACACACGTTCTTTTTTCCTTTTTTTTTTTACATGTCGCCCCCATAGAAATGCGGCCGCTGCGGCCGCTGCGGCCGTGATTTGGTCCCGCGACCTCGTGTTTAACAGTGCAACACCATAGCCGCTAAGCCCCCGCGGTGGGTGAAAAGATATTCACTTCGAGTTACCATGAATTGTTTCTGTAGCAACGCTGGTAGCTACATTTTGCGACGCTTTGTCCAACTGCAGCGCGTTAGTAGTAATCTTTTTTTTGACTTGGATGTTCTCGCAGAATTGAAAAGAGAAACATTGAACTGCATGTTAACCATGAAGCAGTTGTTGTCTGTTTTGCACCAGCAGCTAAGTAACATGCGGCTGGTCGCCACTGCAATAACAGCTCCGGGTCTACTGTGGTTAAACACTTCGCCGCAAGAAGGCACCACAGTCCCGGCCGCTGACGCAAATGCCTCTGGCAGTCCGGTATTCGTTAAACTGAAATGGATTTCTCGGGCGGTAAAACTCTCTCTTGTTGAAGACTGCTGAAAAGTAGACTCATTAAGCTTTCACTTCGGTAACACGAATCACAAGTTTAACGTGTAGAGGTATTGTATGTATATATATACACACACACACACACACACACACACACACACACACACACACACACACACACACACACACACACACACACACACACACACATATATATATATATATATATATATATATATATATATATATATATATATATATATATATATATATATATATATATATATATATATATATATGTAGCTGCAACGTATAAGTATCGGCGTCGGTGCTGGCAGCAATGTTGAGATATGTGCGCAAGAAGTATACGATGGAATGCGACGCAGAAAGGCAAGCGGATTAACGGTGTCTAATAACCTCTGGTTACGAATGCAGAATCTCTCTTAGTTCTCTTCCGAAGCTAGTACTATCCTTGAATACTCTTTTTTTTTTCAGGGCCTTGCTCAAAGGTGCTCAACGTTATCATCTGTTCTGTAGAACTGCCACATGCGCTTACGTTAGGTAGATAACTACGTCATCTTTACGGAGCACATTTTGCGCATAGGCGGCTGTCTAAACGCTCCCGTAAACTGCTGCTCTGGCTTTGACAAATCTATAACGCACTGGACAGTCTTTTAAACGAACACTGCTGCGTGACGCATTTCACAAAACACACTTTAGACGTGTATTTCTTTTTAACACATCGCCAGTAAGGATGGTAGAAAAGGGAAAATATTTCAAATCAATTGTGTTGGAATGTCTTTACAGGTTAGGAAAGCAAACGTGCGCTAAATGATGAGCGGTCATCATAAAAGAACCATCTCTAAAGCGGGACAAGAAATAAGATGCGGACGCAGTGCTTGCTATACTAACTCGTTTTTGTGGCCGCGTGATATTGTATCGTGCCTTGTTTTTCCCTCGTATACTAGCGGCTATTTTCGGTCGCATGGCGTCAAACAAAACGAAATCAGGAAATGTGACCGAGAACGCTGAATGTAGTTGGAGTCTAAGAACAGTAAGCTCTGCACATCAGTCCAGGAAGCCACACGAAATACTGAGATAGCACGACGCCGAAGACAAAGGAGTACAGTTCCATAAATAAATAAATGTACTTGGAATTGTCCGAGCCCGCGTATTCAGTTTCGCGGTCGAGTGGACTAACACAAGTGCGCATGCGTAACAAAGTACATTACTACTTAACAGCGGATATAACGAGGTTTGGCTAACATGACATTTACCCGCATTGCATTCGCGATGTTATTAGTTCCATAAAAGTCTCCATAAGCAAAGTTTTCTCGCGGCGCCAACCTGTGCAGCAAAGACGATTTCTATGTTCTTCCGGGTCACGCCGGCCGACCCGTTAGAGCGCATTAGCCACCTGGGACGGGCACTAATTTTAACGAATTAGAAAGGAGTGCTATATGCGCTCAAACGATTCAATAAGATTCGTAGCATTCGCCACCAAAGCCATTCGACCGCGAGGCACGTTCGACAATTGTGTCCTTTCGCTGAGCACCGGGCACCAGCTTCCTGTTTCGTTTCTTCCTCTCTCTCTCTCTCTCTCTCTCTATCTCTCTCTCTTTTCTTCTTGCGTTCTTGTCTTGCATGCCATCAGGTCGGTACAGTCCCCTGGGAAACCCAACAAAGAAGTGTCCGTCTCTAAGCAGGATTTACGCGATGTAGCGGTAAGGAGGGCGAGGGGGGGAGTGAAGGAAAGAGAGAGAGGGAGAAAGTAAAAGACGACATGGCAGGAGCCAAGCGAAGGGACCATGAAAGTCACATAAGCGGTTCCGCGAACAACGGCGGTAACGGGGATCCCGTCTGGCTACTAATTCCTTCTCTTTATCGTTTTCTTTTTTTCTTCTCTCGGGCAGTTCCACTCACAGTTCCTTGTAATCTTGGTCTGCAAGGTACTCCTCCTACGCTACGCTGGGTCTCTCAAGCCCTAGGGACGTTCCCGGAATGGCTTGTAAGGAAGCAGGACCACGTTCTCCCCGTAGAATCGTGGTGTACCAACTTTGTTTTATTTATTTACTTACTTTCGGCCTTACACGACGTGAAGATGGTCCCTTCTGGGATAATCTCTCTCGCTAATAGCGTGCTCCTAGCACGCCGGTGGGTACGCTTTGGACTGGGTAGGCCCTGCCTACAACTTATTGTTGATTGATGAAGCGACCGTGATCAGGTGCCTTGTAGTGTGTCAGAAGAATCCGGATTTTATCAGTTAATAATTAATGAATTCCAACATGATATGCAGAAGAATGCACCGCAGTGATTGGCTGTATTGAGGCCTCTTACCACAAATATACAAACGTGGTTTGAATGAAATGGCAGAAAGAGGAATTATACACTAAACAATTCAAAATCACAAATGATGTCGAGATAAACAAAATAGCAGGAACACACAAATATTTATGACAACTGGCAGCTACCTGAAGTGTATCTGTAAAAAATATCTTCAGAAATGAAATTCTTTAGACATAAAACCAAGCAGACAATCACGCTTTACAAAATAAAAATGAAACATAATTATAAATTAAAGGGAATCAAGCAATACACACACGCTGTCAGATGTAAAGCAGAACTATAGATAGAAATCACAAAGTCTAAAGGTATGTTTTAAAGATATGTAGTGACTGAGAACATCATATCAAGAATGGCGTTGAATTCTGTCATGAAATAGCTGAAAAAAGAAAGACTGGACCGCTTCCTTACCATAATTCATTCGTACTTGTGGCAAGATGAAGTTTCTGGTGTCAGCAAACCCGATAACATTTTCATTTTATTTATTTTTCATAGCTGGCGCAGAAAAATCATTGCACTTGTACCATCAGTAAAAAAAAAGGAAGTAAGGCGTTGGCGGAGAGTTGCGGGAAACATCGATGGGATATGCATTATGTTGCGTGTTGCGGAACGATGGCATTTGATTTATTGATTTTTAATGCGTAAGCATTGTAGGGCTACTTCCCTCGGAAATATGTCCGCCCGTCTGCCTTTAATGTATGACGCGAATATATATATATGTGCAGGACAGAGACGACGACGAGCCTTTGGGAAGGCGTACTTACTTAACGTTTTCGGCTGGTGGACCAGCCTTCGTCAGAATACGAGTACTCTGATGAGGGCTGGTCCACCAGCCGTAAACGTTAAGTAAATACGTCTTCCAAGATTCGTCGTCTCTTTCCTGCATGCGTTACGGCGGTTCGTGCGTGCTGAACTTTGAAGAAACCCCATATATATATATATATATATATATATATATATATATATATATATATATATATATATATATATATATATATATATATATATATATATATACTCACAGTGGTGCCTGGGCAGAGATTATATAATTCTCGTTCTGCTTTTGTCATACCTGTGATTTTATGAGCAGCGCGGAACCAAATTAAAAGTAAGAATTCTAGAGGCTAGTCTTCTTTGCTGGATGTAAGCAATGTGAAGCAAATAAAACCCTCAGACCATTCCTACTAATTATATCATTATGGTTTGCTACAATAAATGAAGACAGGGAAAAGAGCAAAAAAGCTTACTGATTTCTTTCAAAGCAGTATGTTTTTTTAGCAGTGAGGAAGGAGTGTTGGGGAAGATTTATATTCTTGAAACGCGCGACTCTTTTGTCCTTGGGGTGCATCTATACGCGACCTCTTCACAACACGTCTGCACTGTGCGCTGCATTCTAGCCAGCTTTGTCAAGATAATTAGGTCTTCCCAAACTGTGCGGTGCTGGGATCGCGCAGGCGGACGCAGGTGACATATATACCCCGCGTACTTTTTTTCTTATATTTATGCGCGACATAGAACAGGATAGTTCCCTTGGATATTTGTACAGCCTGGTAGGACGCTGCCGGAACTCTCTGTTTGAGCCGTTTGTGGATGCTTCTATATGTGCTGGCGAGTGTTCTTCCAGCACAACTGTTTTCCGTGATTAGATCCTCGGGAGGGAAAAACGATGCAATTCTTTTTCCACATGTATATATTGCAAAGCAGGTCGTACACCACAGCATATTTATACAAGATCTTACACTTCATGTGGTTGACAGACTGCTTCTGTGATGCGGTAGGGTGATGCCTTTCTATGTGTATATATATATATATATATATATATATATATATATATATATATATATATATATATATATATATATATATATATATTTAACAAATGGCTTGCGATACATCATGTTATTTAACACTCCACAGTCTTGCATGACTCCGTTACAAAAGAAGGCCCACTTGAAAGCCGTTTATAACGGCATATTCGTACTTTAATCTCCAGAAAGGCTGAAATATGTCAAGCATTGGAAAATATGAAATATAACCATAGTCACACAACACTCGAGACCATTCAGACATAGGGTATAGCGGTTAATTAACCGCTATACCCTATAACCGCTAGGTATTTCGAGCGTGGAGGCAGCGGCCGAGGCTCATTTCACGTATATCAACTTTTTCGTCCTTGTGTAGGCAACGCCTAATTTACCATATGGGAGGAGGTCGGGCTTCAGAACGAGGGGGCGGGGGAGGGAGAGAACGGTTGGTATAACTTCTGTAGAACTTGCGGAGGCACTCGACCCACGAAGTGCAGGACTCCGAATTCTCCCAGGGCCTTATTGAGCCCGATCCTTCAGCGACCTCCCCGCTCCCCCCTTTCAATAATGTTTACCACCAACACCACCAAAAGCTGACGCACAGTTCCCGCTCGTGCTGGGCATATAAAGCCGTCAAATCGACAACACGCATGCGATGTTTTAATCATGTTTCACCTCAAGTGCGCGATGGTTTGCAACGCTCTATTCTCTGTACCAAGTCGGCGTTGAGGACCAAACTTACCCTCTAATCTCATTCCGAATATATCCGGCTAAGTAAATGCAAAATTTTTTTTTGCAATGAAGGTTCCATTTACTGTGTGAAACAAATGTAGGACGAGATTAGGATGTTCCACTTACCTAATTGAAGTTCTGTCACGTTGTATAGTTTAGTGCAGCGGCAAGAAGATCCACCAGTGGAAGAGCCAACGGTCAGGTGCATTCGTTGCGAACTGGTGCTACTCAGTAAGTGGAACGTTTTCGAATGTACGTTCCACCTAATTAAGAGAACATGTATAGATCTATGAATACTGTAGGCGAAGTCGATGAAACAGGGTTTTCCCGCCTCTTAAATCAGGTTTCATTGAATGTCAAGTGTATAGATCCGTTGGCTGCCTCGTCGCACCAAATTGTCCAAGACCATCGCGCGGAAAATTTCTTCGCTATATGTCTGATGTTTCGACTGTGGAAAAGGACAATGGGCGTGTTGCTCTGTTTAAAGGCCTGTTGGACCATTACGTCTCTCTTTGGCAGAACTTTGGCTGGACGCCTACTGGAGTACAACACCATGCCCACGGGATGAACAAACTTCGAGAGTTAGCTATATTTCGTTAATTTAGAATAGTGCTCAGACGTGTATCGTACTTATTCAAAACTAGGGCATGGCAATATTTGCGAATGTGTTTGCTTAATGACGAGCTTCCAACTGCCACTCGACATGAGGCTGAACATAACGAAGCGAAAGGCTACTGGTTTTCAGGTTGTTTGTTTATAATTCGGGCGTTTTGTTTCAATAATACTTACATTATTGAGACTTCTTTTTTTCCCTTTGGCTGCTTTTTTTTTACAAACCCTCCCTATTGCCGCTTGCTTATTGTCCAATCCGCCGTTTATACCATTATTGTATAATGATCATTATATGAGAAGCGAGCAAGCGAAAATCAACTCCTTCCTTTTTCTTTTTTCCAAAATCATGTAAGAAAGCCTAAGCACCCTTGAGGACTGGTCACAAGAACGTTAACAATATATACAAAACAAAAGAAAAAATGATTACGAGTTGCCTTCAAAAGTTCTTGGAGCACAATTTATTCAAGAGAGTTGTCTGTTGGCCAAATTAATACCTAAAATTTATAGAAAAGAAAAACTGCAGCAATTATAATGCTTTTCCTTTTAGTTTTTCATGTTTTGTTTCTAAATCTAAACATTTCTCTCTGCACAAGCTGCTGGTGTCATAATAATTTCCTGCCCTGGACGGTATTTTTCTATTTTCTTTCATGTTCTAGTAATTATTAGCTCTTATTAGAACTTCGACGCTCGTTAACCCACGCGTGACGTGATTATAGCCTTTAGACGTGAGAGAGAATAAAGTTCGCTCCGTGCCACGACCGGCTCTGTTTCACGCTAAATTAACTAAAATCGGCCATTGCCTCGGGCGATTCGCCTAATTGGACGACGTTCTCAACTACGCGCGCCATAGTAAGAAGCAGAAGAAAGAAGGACGGTAGAGAATTGAAAATAAAAAAAAAACGCTAGAGCAAGCTACCGCGCCAGCGTCTCGAAGGTTATAAAAGCCTCCTCGGAGAGTACACCTTGGCGAAGTACCTTAGGAGGGCTTATCGAAAATGGAAGCGCACTTTGCGATGAATACGGGCGCAGAGAAAGAAGGAATAGAAAAAAAAAAGTAAGGCTATATGCCTCCGCTAATCGAAACGCAGGGCGTTGTTGAGTATTCAAAGAAAGCGGTTCAAAAGAACACTTTTCGGTCGACTGCACTTCCCCAGTCGGCCCAAATAAGTTTTCGTGGCTCGAGTTCCACGAGAAAGAAAAGCGAACTGCTGCCTCTGCTAAGGCTCGTCGTTTGGGGATATATTGGACCATCGTGCTAGTAGCAGACAGTAGCGACTGAAACCTTGAATGCTAGCGTATTCGCGTCGGCGTGTCATGCGTTGGCAGCGCTCATTGTGCCTGAAAGGTGAACCTACAAATAAATTTGACAGACTTCCTCGAAAAAAGCGGGGGGAGGGGGGGGGCGGGATAGACGAATTGCTGAAAGCGATAGCAAGAGTTATCGTTACGCTGAAGCTTCTCACATGGCGTTGTACGAATACGTGAGGGCGATGATACGCGTTGGTAGCCACGCAACAGGTGAGACCAATGTAAGTGTGGGTGTCGGGATGAAAGCATGCGCAAGAGAGCAAGAGAGCATGCAGCTAGCGGGCATTATTTAATTGAACGATGACCGGCGACGGCCATCGGTAGGACAACGGCGCGGTGCCGTGAAAGCACGCTTGAGAATTAGTAAAACGGCCCGTACCGGGTTAGCTGAAAGAGGTGCACTGCAGCGGAAACGCTGGCAGTGACATCTTGCGCCACAGATTTTAACCAGAGAGCGCCTAACGCCCCACTCGGAAGCCATTTACTCCGTCCCTCTGGGAGTGACCTCTTACGAGTAGTGGACCAAACCGACGTGCCAGGCCAGGGCATTCTGCTGGCTCTTACGAGAGCCGGAATCTTACCTTACAATTACCCTCCTTCCCCCCCGCTCTCATAAACTCCCTCGATCCTAGGTTATGAGCCAGTCCTTGTGCATAAACTTTACTAGACCTAACACTACTGTGTCCTGCCATATACTACTCAAATGCTGGCTCAAGGGGCTGGTAGCGACATCATATTTGTCGTGAAGTCTTCTTAAGATTATTCTTAGTCGAGAACGAACGGTGGCACGATACAAACTTTATTCGGAAAACGTTTTAGTTAGAAAAGGCGTCGTGAGATGTCGCGACAAGGTTTTCTACCCCCGTCCACCGTTCCTGTAAACCGGTGATTCGCACGAAGCTTACGGACAAGCTAGAAGTATGTTTGAAGACTTTCGCGTTTCAGGAACGTGGCAGATGTGCTCCATCGGCCGACATTGTATCTGCCAACTTCGGGCTGAGTCTTTATTCCAGACTTGCATCTACACGCACATGCCGTTTAAGTTCGAATGTACCTTGAGATTTTCCTGAAACAAAAACGATGTTTGGGCCTCTGGTTAAAAAAAAAAACGGAAAAAGACATCCGCGTGTCGCTCGCCGTTTGCTAAATCTAAACAGGATATTTTGAAAGCGTGTGGGCATTCAGCTGGTGTGCCCCCTTTCCAAGGATGCGTTCGTTCCCGGGCCCGAGCGAGACTTTATAATTGGGTTGCATTCCAATTTGTTAGGAGACTGGCGCGTGTTTGCAGTTTGCCTGTGCCGAGCAATCACCGGCTGTGTTTGCGGGGAAAAGCGGGACAAAGGACCCATTCGGCGGGTTTGTTTAATTGAGCGAGCCGTAGCTCGATTTACCGAGTCAGGGTGGAGAAATAGAGGAGAGCCAGTCGCCATGTCACTGCGGCCCGAATCTATATTCGGCGTGGTTCAAGCTAGAGCTTTTTGCATGCAATTGACAATGCCTGCTTTCCCGAATCCTTGTTGAATAGCTCTGTACAAACTCTGTAGACTTCTGGGTATAATCTATTACAGGCTATCCGTACAAAACTTAACGATCAAGACGCTCGTAACTTTTAATGACTTCTAAGATTAACGAAAGGGTTAGTGTGGAAGTAGTGTGCCAGATAGGCCAATTGCCTCTTATGGCGAAAGCGTGTACTTTCGGACCCGCCGTGGTTGCTCAGTGGCTATGGTGTTGGGCTGCTGAGCACGAGGTCGCGGGATCGAATCCCGGCCGCGGCGGCCGCATTTCGATGGAGGCGAAAACACCCGTGTACTTAGATTTAGGTGCACGTTAAAGAACCCCAGGTGGTCAAAATTTCCGGAATCCTCCACTACGGCGTGCCTCATAATCAGAAAGTGGTTTTGGCACGTAAAACCCCATAATTTTAATTTTTGTGTACTTTCAGAGCTCAGTTGGCCTTACTAGTTTGGTTGCACCTTGACTATCGCTATCCGCAGTGGCTCTCGACGTTTCTACTTTTTTATTTGCTGTATTCAGGGTCCACAAATGAGATATGTCTACGGGTGACGTACGAGTGCAATGTGCTGTTGTCGTTACTCCAAAAGACGTCTGTAGAAAAAAATCTATATGTATATTTTACAAAAATCTGATTTTGTAAGGGAGTTCCGGTTTCGCCAACGTGCTCCTTCGCGCGATGATTGATACTGTCCGCTGAACTATAGAGGGCCAGGTAACACATCAGTGCTACTTGCAGATTATTACATTTCTTTCTTATGACCGCTTCTGAACATATATTTATGGTAATAGAGCACCTCATTTGTGCATGTCGCATTTTAGAACGTGTATATGTTACGCATATATCTTAGGCTCCTTTTACGGCCAAGTTACGTACTTGTCCCCGTGTACCATTGTTAACTCACTGCGCTATGGGTTCTGCACTTTCTGGCGACAACTGGCCTTTGCAAAATTAAAATCGATCAATCAATCAATCAATCAATCAATCAATCAATCAATCAATCAATCAATCAATCAATCAATCAATCAATCAATGAACTATGGAGAGTATAATGGCGGAGTCCGAGAAAACGACGGCCGAACATCTGATACACACAACACTATGCATTTCCTCTAAGCATGAAGTGTGGAAGCATCTGGGAAGGCACTAGACCTGGCGTTGCGAGCGGTGGCGATGACTGCAGTTTTGTCGAGTTTGGACGGCACTGCTTGAGGTGGGATTGAGGAACACGCTAAATGAAGGCAAATATATTTAAATAGCTGTGCGCTTCCTGATTCCTACGGAACCCGCTACTAATGCTACATTGGCGAATGCATTTCGTGGGACACTTTGAAAATTGATGTCTCGAAACTGGGGCAGTCCTGGGAATTCGCTCCAAGTGGATACGCCTTGCGAACTCACTATCTACAATTGTTGGATTGAAATACGTAGCGTAAAATGATTAATATAAGAAATTTAATTAGCGTAACCGTGTTAATTATTCAGTCAAGCATTTTTAGTTATAGCAGAAGTAATGGCCGCCTCACCGAGTAATTTAGATCCAAGATAACAATAGTGCCATCTGCCACATGCATTACCTTTTTTTAATATTTGGTGCGGCTAAAAAAGCGAGACACCCTATATTGCATTACATTACACTAGCGGCGCAATATACAGCGGCGGTACTAGCCACGACAACAGCCGCGCGAGCAACGGAAGCTGAAGCGGCCACGTGACCGGAACTCTGCCATGACCTCGGTCGTGCCGCCGGGGCGAAGGTGAGAGCTCCTCCGAGCGCTCCGAGCCGGAGCGCGATGTTCCGAAAGAACCATATGGCTAACGCGTTCTGAACGCTCGATTTGTGCCCATCCGAATGTATCGCGCCGCAAGAGAGCTCTAGAGCGCTTAAAAACGACCAGCCGAATGTACCGTAAAAATGGCCTGACGAAGTACTCATTACGGCACCCACCGCGCTCACGGCTTCATATGCGCGATACGTTCAAACTAGGTCCGGACGCCAAATTGCACTAATCAGGACAATCTACGAGGAAGAGCCTGAATAGCAGATCGTCGCGTTTCTACGGAACGTGTCAAATCGCCGTGACTTTCTCGGGCGCCTTAAGAATTTCAGTATGTGAAGTGAAGGCCCAAAGGCTTGAAAGCATACTCTTTAGTACTAATGTCGGTATGTTAACGGATGAGTGCTTCCAAGAGCCGAAATGCAAGAAAGCTCGTGTAACTCGATTTAAGGGCACGTTGAAGCCACAATTAAAGCCCGAACATCTTTCCACGCCAAGCAAATTTTGTACTTGTTCGCCATTACTTCTGGCGACTGATAGTATATTGGTGCAACAAAAGGCACAATGAGGTTATATATGTGTAAAAAATAATATTTATGGTTAAAAGTAGTGCTAATTGATTGTGATGAATTGCTCGTACAATTGATTGATTGTGATTAATTGCTCCATGCGGAGCGAATTTGCATTTAATGCAAATTCGCTCCGCATGGAGATCGGGGGTGGGGTATTCTGTTTGTGTCCGTATAGTAGACACGTCCACTTCATCTGCTGCTGAAGTGTTGATTGGCAGGGGGTGCCTATGTCCTTCTTATGTGTACCCCAGCTCAGCCAATCAGAACTTGAGCAGCAGACGAAAAGCAGCAGACTACATGTTCACTAGGTGGACACTTGCAGACTTATCTACTAGTACGGGCTTTCCGTAGTTATCTGCACCTAAATCAGAATTTTGACTTGCAAAACTCAGTACATCAATGAATCAAATGCTGTGTTTTGTGGAACGAAACAATCCAAAGTGGTCAAAATTAATAGTCCGAATCCTTTCGTAATACGGCTTCTATTATAATACGACTTCTGTTATAAACGAGCAACACGGGACGCATGTCTGCGATGTGTACCATTCTGCTGCACATTACTGCGACAACCTCAGCACGCCCCCTCGGTTAAGCAGTGTAGTGCAAAGTATATCGCAAAGGCGGCGAACAAGTTCTGTTTGCTCGCCGGTTGGTCTCAGCCAGCGTTTGTTCCTGGCTTATTAAAAATGAAACACTCCGACTCTCGTATGTCCCTAAAGCTCGTGCAAACAGGGTAGGGCCCGAAATTGGTGTTTCACGATGGTTTTATTGCGCTACACCACCTTCCTTTCATGCTCTCATTTCCTTCCTTGTTTCTGCTATTTGTGGAACAGCTACATTATTTTTCTTGTTTCTTTTTTTTTTGATTGGCAACCTAGTCGAGGCAATTTCCATCCGCCTCGACAACGAAACAATTTTCTCAAGCTAATTTGCAAACGGAGAAACTTAGCGACTGGCTCAATTTTTAATCTTGTTTTCGTGCGCTCCCGTTGATTCTATACTGCAGTGAAAAATGTAAGAGAATAAAATGTTGGGGCAATTGTTCGGAAATGAAAGCCCGTTATTAGAAACTCGTTGGTCGCTGCCGCTTATCCTTTTCAAAAGCTTGAGAATAAAGTGAAGTTTGATATCAAACCTAAGTGGTTTTTTGCTTATTTTATTGAAGAAAGAACAATATATTACTAGGAAATTAGCCCTATTCGGATGTCTAAGTTATTCGAAACGACAGGGAACTTGACTGCATTGAAAAAGAATGCTTGCTAGTGCACGCGAGATAACTAGAGCGGTTTAGGCAAACCTAAAGTTTCCGCCTCATTTTGCTCGAAATTCAATTTTTTTTACATTACCGAGTTTTTATTGCCTATTTTTTCCTTCTGGGTGGCAGTGTCCACCTTCTGAGTAAATTTTATTCCCGCAGAACCACTCAGAAACATTGCTGTATTCCATCAACGCGAGAAAATGTACTGGTGGCTTATTTTACCAAAGAAATGAGCTCTCGCTCCACGAAGCCGGCTTGAAGTTTCGATAACGCACTAGAATTAAGCATTAGTAAGATCTTGATGAGAGCTACTTGGTTCATATTTGGAACTGAGGTTGAACAGGGGGATCAAAACACGAGGAATGGTATTTGTTTCCTCGTGTCCTTGTTTTATTCGCGCAGTTCAACCTCAGTTCTAGAATTAAGCCTTCCGCTCGAGCAGTATTGCACTCTCAATTATTCTGAAAACGTTTCTTTAGGCTTCGCATTGTAAACGTCTTCTGTACGCTGTAGATGTATTGATACAGAAGTCCTCGCAAGTATAAAAAAATCTATTTACTCTCTGCCTCGTTCCTCAATCACGAGATAAATATCATTCACTTTGCAGTACTTCAACAGGCGATCCCCAGTGTTCTTTGTTTCTCCCCGTAGCAGATATGAAGGTTGTTTAACTACACCTCCGGACGGGCTACATGGTGCATTGCAGATCGACGGAAACTAAGCGCACAGGAACGCATGCACGAACAGCCGAAAAGCCGAGCGCCTGTACTGTGTCCTTCTCGGCTGTTCGTATGTGTCTTCCTGTGCGCTTATATTCCGTCGACCTGATATGGTATGATATGATGTGATATGATATATGATACGATATGATATGATATGACCTCGTATGAAATTCCGGCGCCTCCAATGAATCCCGGGCAGTGTTTCCATTTCAGCGATTTTTTTCGCTGTAGATTCAGCAACTTTCTTGTCTGTACAGTGCCAAAATGTTCTATTTAGTGATCTACGATTTTTCTACCGACATGAAAAATGCAATTCGCAACATTTTAGCGATCTTGAAATTATGCAAATTAATTTAATAGTGTCTTTCGTGAGCGTACCTTGACGTTAAAACAAAACTACGAATCGCCCAAATTTCTCGCATGACGTGTGGATTCTGTGACCATGACGAGGCAATGTACTTCTTTTTTTCACATCGTTCGTTTTCCCCTCGGGCGTGTGCTTCACAGCACGGTGTTCTTAAAAAGCTTCCCACTGCGCTTGCAAAATACGTGTTATCTTTTTCTTTTTTTGACAGAACCGATTTGAGTGGGTCTTAAGACTGCCGCTGTTCACCCATTGTGCTTGCAAGATACGTGTTATTATTTTTTTGACAGAACCGATTTAAGTACGTCGCTACACTCCTGCTGCTAAGTCTTAATAAAAAAAAAACAATATTTGATTGACGAACGTTCTAAACAGTAGCAGTAAATTAATTTACCAAAACTACTAAGGATAAGCTGCATTATGAGATTCAGAGCAGAGCAGATGCCTAATCACACAGACCGACTGCAGAAAACCGTAGGGATCGGTGCGGCTGCTCTTCTTAACGCAAACATGAGCGCAACGCTTCTCTTTCTCAATGGTTCTCGGACAACCCAATAGTGTACGATGGTTTCAAGTCGATCAAGGAGCAGAAGTTAGTATTTCACCTACCACGACCGGCAGTCAGGAGGGGGAGGGGGTTGCTATGGAGCTCGCGTCTGACGTCTCGTATACACAGACGTGCGCTCCCGACGACCGGCCGTGGAACTGTTCACAGAGACCACGCAGTTGACCTCGAAGTGTCAACAACGTACCATCACGCGCGTGTCGAAGTATTTCGTTTCCATGGTACACACAAGCGCCGAGAACTCCAGCGGTAGGCTGCCTATGGCGCGGCTGAGCGCGCTCGCGCAGACCCTATCTCGATTGCGATCGGTACAGAGTTCAGGTGTGCCGAGGGCTGATAGCGTAGTGGGCGCTGTGTTCCCGCCGCTCAGTTCTAGTCGAAGCGAGAGGCAGCGCGAAGGCCAATTCGCTCGCTGCTGCTGCCGCTCTTCCTCACGCCAGCGTTTTGCCCAGCGAGTGTCCGCGGTCATCGCGTGAGGTGCGTGTGTGGTTTCCTGCGCATGCGCGACACCAGACTTGTTAATTTGGTTAGTAAACGAGTGTTTACAACTTTATACGGCCGATAAAACTACTGTACTTACTTCGTGTAATTGTCTATTAATTTGCTATCGCAATCGGCGCTTCGCTTTTCCAGTTAAACTGCGACTACTACTACTACTACTACTACTACTACTACTACTACTAATACTATTATTATTATTATTATTATTGTTGTTGTTGTTATTATTATTATTGTATTACGTTGCTAAAGGCATGGTTAGCCTGGCAGATTTAACTGACTGTTGCTTTGCTTGGGCGTTGGTTTCCATGTCAAAAATGTCTGTCAGCATGAGCTGATCAATCTGGCCTCTAGTAGAAAGTTGAGTAAAATGGGCAACGGTCCGTTGAAAACCATCCGTGCTTCTTTCAAAAATAAACGTTGTGTACCTTTGTGAAGAAACTCTGCCTGTTATCATGATCACCGGAAGGCTCCTCCTTTCGGAAAAAGAGTGCTTGCAGGGCGAAATGCCGTGCTCTGCGTCGCTAACTTTTTTGCAGCTAGTGGAGCAACGTTAACGTCTCCCGTTTATTTATTATTGCGATAAGAATTATACGGACACTCCAGGCGTATTTCTACCGTCGCCCTCTGCGTCGCCGTGATGTTTCGTATATAGTGCAAGTGTATATATTTAAATAGTTGCCCCTAACCTAACCTCCCTACTATTCCGCCTCCCAGTTATTTTGCTCCCCAGCCCGTCCCCTCACTGCTGAACTCCGTTGACGTGTCAACAGACGACCCCGACAGACTGCAGTCAGCAGCAATTTTCTTCTTTTCCTTTTCATTTATTAATTCATTACATTTATTCAAGCGATTACTGCTACTACTACTACTATTACTACTACTACTACTACTACTACTACTACTACTACTACTACTACTACTACTACTACTACTACATGTTGTGGTGCTTAGAGCTATGAAGATCGCGTTATTGTAAAATATGACTTTAAATATCGCGTTGCCGTTCTTTTTACTTTGTGACTGAGGCATGGTGAACTACAGGGCTTTTGCTGCTGGTGGGGGGGGGGGGGGTATTTGAGGAGGCTTCTTCCACCATTTCGGTGATACGACAGTGATACGTCAAAAACTACACAAATATTGCTGTATTGACTGCGGCGGCTATCAGCGATAAGATCTAGCGTTATAATTGCAAAACTTCGCTCAAGCAGAGTTTGCGCCGAAGTATCTGTACGCGATCATCTGTGTCGGTGATGATGCGATGTTCTAACCTCGTAATTGTAAAGCTGCCTGGGATGCGACACGTAATAGCACGCTCTTTGCTGGAACATGTAATGACATTCCTCGGTTCTCTGATTGGCGACTCGGGGAGGGGGGGTGTGGGGGGGGGGTGCGCTTCTCGCATTTGCGTATTCCTTTTTGCGCGTATTCCATCTGCATCTGTTCTGGTGGGCATGTCGTTCCTCCCGCTCTCTTGTGCCGTGTGGCCCTGCCGCCTCATTTGGAGCCATTTGGAACTAGCGGGGATGTTCGCGCAGCGGTTCATGTCGCTTACGTGATAACGCAATACGATCACGCCATGCGAACGTGCCCGTTTCGTGCCGTTCTGAACAAAATGCATGTGTGGTCGTTACCATAAGGTAACCCGTTGCTGGGCTAGTAGGATTATACTTGCAGCTTTAGCACCTTCTAATGAATCCAAAATTTGGTTCGAAAAGTGGGTGGGCGGTAGGGTAAAAAAAAGTAATAAAGCTTCGCTTTGAAGAAAAGAACACGGCATAAGTCATCAGAGGGTGCTGTTGAAACTCAAGCGTTAGTTCTGCGTCATTTCTAGCAGGGTAAACTTCTAAGGCACTTGTTGGTTAGCTTCAGCGATGAGCGTCAAGAGACATGCAGATGTTGTGAGTCTTGTGACGTATGGCTGTGCTGGAGTGTGCTAGGCAGTTACGGTTCAGTCTCAACATGAGACCGAGATGATATGCAGGCTAATCTATTCGATGTTCGATGTAACATCTATTCGCTGTGTAACCCGCGGGGTTATACAGCGAGGCATGCTGTGTAGCCAAAGTCTCGCGAAGCGTTTCCCGTGCTCTAAAGTGCATTTAAAGTGAATATTTATATGTTTCTTGCCTCTCCCCGCGTTCGTGTTGGTTGGCGGCAGGGATTCTTCTGCCGATACATAGGCGCCAATACAAAGCACGCTTCCAAAGGGCACAACCGAGTTGCGGGCAGGGCTCTCCGCTGAACGCCAGCTACACTGTGAAATAATTAACACCCTTAAAAGTCAATAAGAGTTCAAATCGGTCTATACCTCACACCATTACGCCAAAAAAGAGTGTAAGGGTGTGAGCTACAGACCTATTTACACCTTTATTTACTTTTCAGTGTGTAAATTAATTTCCAGCGCATAGGCCTCTGAAACGCACTTGTTATCACTCCAAAGGAGAGCTTTGTGACGTCTGAAGGTTTATAGTTGCCGTAGGTGGCGACGCGGTGTCGTGTTTCTTCCTCGCGCTTGGCTTACGGTTTCGGTGTTTCGTTCGTCGCCGAAGTCCACTGCGCATCTCTGCGGGACGCGCCGTTTCGTCTTGCCTGCTCAACTGCGCTTAAACGGAGTCCAGCATTGCGTGGAATCTGCATAACTTTGGAAGGGAATGGTCAGTAGGATGTCGAGGCCTCCGTAGAGTGAACGAGTCAATAAGTAATCACCGGTGCGCGCAGCCGTTGTTACGCTGTACAGGGTGTCCTAATTACCAGGCACCAAGTTTTAAAAATATGCAAATGCCACGTAGCTGCACACAATCAAGGTAATGTTGTTTGCCGTTGCTTGACGATACTCCCAGTGGATGTCCCGCTTCACCGGACATCCCCTTTCGCAGGGCCGGGATGCCGAGTAAATTTTTTGTGTCCCCTTTTCCTCTTTTTTTTTTCCCCAGTCTAGCACTACCAGTCACTTTCTGCCCCTGTCGATGGACCGGGCTTGTATTTTGCTTGCTTGTATTGGTTTGGAGGAGAAACCTACAAGAAGGGTTCTCGTGGGGGGCGGGGGGGGGGGGTGGTGAGGTTGAACTGTTCACACCGACAGTACCTCGTTAAATGAACGCACACGGAGCGCTTTCCATAATTGCCGCCCGGTTCCTCCGAGCGCAGGTTGACTGATCACGCCATGTATTCTCTATAACACAGGATGTATACCGACACCTTCATTTCGACGAAGTAACTTCTCGTTCAATATTTTAACTCGCCTTTGTAGAGGTTACCCCCTGTTTTCGAGTGTCATATTTACTGCCTTTTATAGCGTAGCTGTTAGCCTCTCGTTGGTTGACATTTTTTCGTGCCCCCGTCCTTGGCCAAAATTGTGGGTCCATC